>NC_081546.1:619022-695372 GCF_901000735.1 Corylus avellana
TGCTATAAAGTTAAAGAGTTATAAATACAAACAGAAAAATCTATCAATCAAATATTATTTATGACCCCAACTTCCGCTAACTTATGTACTACTACAGTTATAGAACATATATGCTCTAAGTAAATTATGTCTAAGATACAGGTTGCTGGTATTCTTAACTTTATTATCCGGCCATAAGAGAAAATTCTTCACACCAATTTAATCATCTTCGACCCAAACAGTAAAAAAAACAACTTTACGTTTGTAGTCAACTATGTAACTAGTATTTTTGGCCATAAATATGGTCAAAACTATATTTTGTAACAGAAATTGTAATTGATTCTTTGACTTTGTATATTGAAAGATAAATTGTTGGGAAATTAATATATATTCAATAATAAATGATTTTGGGATCTAAAAGAATGTGAAGTTGCATTTTGATAAGCGATTGAATTTAAGAAACGGTGCCGTTTGGCGTTTGGTTTGTTCGGAGTTGAAAATTTTGAATGGTTGTTGTAGAGTGGCGGGCTTGAGAAGCCGGGAAAATCCGCGGAGAGCGGGTTGGGATCCAATCAGGAATGGTAGGAGAGACGTCGCGTAGTTCCAGATTCATATTCTCTCGCATCTCGCCAACCAGTCAGAGAAATAATAATCGGTGAGTGAGAATAATCGTCGTCCTTTTTTTTTTATATAATTTATTATATTTAATGAGCCGCCCATCGCTTGCTCCTACTATAATGGTGTCGCAGCAGTCAGCACGTTCGTATATATCCTCCAAAATCATTACATAACAAATGAGAGTGATCTTGACTTATCACTCTAAATATATTTTCATTTGAAATTTCTTAAAAATATTTTTTAACACGTCAAAACGAACAAACATAAAATAAAAATGGTTTGATTGACATGCATCGTTTATAATATTTAAAATATTTAAATCAGATCTGGCATGGCTGTTTTTTTTTTGTTTATATATAACAGGGACTAATATTCATGCTTAATCAGTGAATCTAAGTATTACATTTTTTAATACTATTTTTTTACTTTTCTATACTATTTATTACACCTTTTTTTTTCTCACTAAACATAAACAATACAATGTTATTTGCCAAACACACTCTAACGTTATTGTTTTGTTTATTCTCTGATATTAACATAGTAATCTGGACCCTATTTTATAATGATTGCTAGGACGTTGTAACTTCAATAAAATGACAAAAAAGTACCATTAGAGATATGCTCCAAATTGTTGTGTCAATTCTCATGATACCTTTTTTTCTTTTTTCTTTTTCTAATAATTCTCATGATACTTAAATATAAACTACTAAATACTTACATATATGCTCCAAAATTATATTTAATGATGCGCCCGTGGTAACATTCATGGATTGTCATCTTGGCATTTGGATGCTTTCTAGTCCAAATGGACCATAGGGGAGCTAATTCTTGTTAAAATAAGGGTAAAATTGTTCAAAAATATGGATTGGAGTAGAGCTGGTTCTTGTTAAAGTAGGGGCAGAATTGTCCAAAAAAAAGAGAACTGGTTTCCCTCCAGTCCATTTGGACTAGAGAGATTGATAGTAAAACCGCCTTGAACCCGCTTCCGCCTCGCCTCGGATCCGGATTAAGTTTTGGCATACACGGGTTGGGAAACATCATACCCGTGCGGGTCGGGTCGGCTCGCGGGTATAGGATTTTTAAGAGGCGGGTACCCGACCCGCCCCGCCCCTATATGTTTAAAACCCTAAATTCCTAATATGATATCCTCTATTCCTCTTCCCCCTTCCAGACTTCCTCTAATCCTCCATTCTTGATGGGTTTTAGTCCAAATGTAGTTTTTAAAAAAGTTACAAAAAACCAGTTTTTTTAAAAAAAATTACAAAAAACCAGTTTTTTTAAAAAAAATTACAAAAAAACCAGGACTTAAATTGAAATTGATAGCCATTAAAAATACCCGACCCGCACCGAGCAACCCGCACCGAGCAACCCGCCCCGTTCTACCCGAAACCCGGCGGTTTTAGTGCATATAACCCGGGTAACGGGTAAAGGTTTATCAAACCCGATGGGCACGGGTCGGGTGGTAAAAAACTCCAAACCCGCCCCGAACCGACCCGTGCCCAGCCCTAGAGAGGATCCCAATCCGTCATCTTGACACCTCTGCTCTTTTTTTCTTTTTTCTTTTTTAAATATATATATACCTCTGTTCTTACCATAATGGTCTCTCAGCACATTCGATTCCTCTAATATCATTACAAATTAGAGCTGAGCTTGACTTATCATTATAACCAAAATGGATTATGATTATCTTCAAATTAAGATGACCTGTTTTATAGTTTATATTAAATTTTACAACTCTAAAAATATATATTATCTAACTTTAAATATGTTATCACATTATTTAAAATTTTAAATAAGGTAATATTATGTATAGTGTTAGACATAGCAATAGAGAGGTCCTATTAATGAAATTCACATTATGTAGCAATGGAGGGATAATTTCGTCATTTTGATAATATTGGGGGTACACTGTCATTGTTTTGGTAGTTTTTTGAGTAAATTGTTGCAATTGATTGTTTGGGGGTAGGGTGTCATTAGGGTGGTAATTTTAGGAGATTAAGTGAATTTTACCCTTAAAATAATAAATGAAATTCAATTAAATATGGCTTATTGCGGTTATTACTCAAGTCATTTAAAATGTTTAAATATAATTTGACATGTTGGTTGATTTATCGTTTATATACTATGTCATAATAGGGAAGAATATTCATGCTTAATCTGATTTAAAATATTATTCTCTATGGGATTTGCCGTGTGCGATAATAACCTTAGTAAATCTGACCTATTTTATAATAATTGTTAAGGACGTTGTACTTCCAGAAAAACTATAAAAAAACAAAAAACTGACGTTAGGGATGTTAACTATGTGGTAATTCACATAATTCACATGACATTTATTAAGTAAGTTCTTAAGTAATTAAATTTATCTGTTAAATTTTGTTATTTAATTTGTTTAGGCATGTGACACCACGTGGCACTCATAGACTATCACATAAATTTGTAAGAAAATTATAATAAAAGTTGTAATATTCCAAATCTTTTTTTAATAACATTGTTTTCTTCTTCCTTTTATTTTTTGTTTTAAAAAAATAATAAACAAACAACACAAAATACTTAAAACTATTTTTACATTTCTATCCTATCAAAACACTTTTTTCAATTAAATAAAAAAAAAAAAAAAGTATTTAAAAAGCACCGACAAATGGAGGCCATGATATGTAGATATGTTCTCTCTTGAGTCTTGACTTTGTTGAGATGATGAAGGCACTTTTAATGATGCATAGCACGTTTTTAATTGAATACGAATGAATCAAATGGCTTTTCTATGCATTAAAAAAAGAAAAGAAAAGGCTTATCTATGTTATGGACCAAAATCAAAATAAAAAATAAGAGATTTCAAATATTTGATCTACTCCACAATAGATAAAAATTTAGAAATTACATGTATACTACCTAAGTTAAGAAATATTGGTGTAGTATGTAATATTACTTTATATTTTATTTACTTGATAAATATGAGAAATGATTATTTTTTTCTCCATTAATAATTTTCTGTCTAACTTTGTAAATTTTTTCATTAAATTTATGAGATCACACAAATTTAATCGTAAATTTGCAAGAGTTTAACAAAAAGATTAATAACATGTCTCTAAGTTATCGATAAAGATGAGATATGATCTCACATTCTGAATTCGTACATTCATTATTCTTTTTCCTTCGAAGAATTCAGCACAAATAAGAATACCATGAAAAGGAAGACAATCTGTCATCACGACTCAACCAGAAAACCTCACGGTTGTGTTTGGCAAAGGACTTGAAAAAAGTGAGTGGACTGAAACTATAGCAGATTTGATTGATGTGAAAAAAAAAAAAAAAAAAAAAAGGTTTTGTAATGATTTTTTTTATTTAAATAGTAATAAAAAATTATTAATGTGATATAAAAAGTAAAAATATTAGACTTAATTTTAAGATGAATTTTTTGGATATTTGAATCCGTCCAGTCTCTTAGCAAACATTGCCCCCACTAACTCGGCAAATCATTTTGCAAGCAATCCCACGGGTCCAATCTCCTATATATGAGCTGTCAAGATCATGAATTATGTGAACACATCCAAAATTAGATAGATCATGGAAGCAACATCACGAGGAGTCTCATATAAACCTGTCAACTGTCATGTGTGGGGAATGAGGATGGGTATGGCCCGTATGGAGCGTGGGACGATCATTCTAGATGAACATATGAAATTTCTTGTCCGCACCCCAAGTTCTAATATACAATAAGATAAATATCAAGACCCTTATCAACAATCAAAATTAATAAAGTTATTGACTTTTAATTCAACCACTACAAATAAATTAATAATGATATCATCTCCTAAATCACCACATGAGTCCGCCCCTGTACATATATGACATTTCACACTTTTATGATCCTTATATCATAAGATTGATCTAAGGAGTGAGTTGAGTATGTCATGTTAGCCGAATATGCTTCAAGAATGCAAAATAGTATTAGCGTTTCCTTTTCACATGCCAAAAACAATTCAAATTGTGTTTACTGTTCACTATATATATATATAGTTCATTGATATTCAGAATTGACTCAACATTACATGAAGCTAAAATTCGTCATCAAGATTCAAACAGAGAAGGTAAGAGATTAAGCCAACCACGGGGACAAATCTTAGATAGTTTACTATACCAGCTTTGCTTTTCTGAACGTTTTGAAGGTTATCACCGATCAACCAAGGCTGGAAAATTGTGTAAAAACATATATCCCAAATGAAGGCATAAGCCAGCCTCTCTGATCCCAGATAACTGACCAAGAATTCCCATCTGTCTCCTATGCTCCCAAAATTACTTTCCATTCGACCAAAGAGAGCCCACAATGCAGATATGAGACATATGCCCCCACCAATCAGTCCAACAATAGGTGCACCATTTGTCATCACAGAGCCCAGCTGAGAGCGCTTGGTTAGAGTACAGTCTGCATCAGCCTCATTCAGCCGAATAGCCATGTAAGGTATTAGAAATGCTGCAATCAAAAGAATAATGGTGATGCATGGTTAATCAGACGCTTAAACCCAACTCCACTAGCTTTTTTTGTCCTTCAAAATTAGGAAATATGTAAATAAAAGGGAAGAAACAAAAGGAAAATCAAAGCAAAGATTTCTCTAGGGTGCACTTTCACAAACTTGCCAACAGGCTAATCATCAGCTTTGGGGATGTTTACCATGCTCCAACTGTAGAAAAGAACTGACCCAGTAGTAGTATCTTCTTTTATTATTTTTATTTTTGACATCATCCAGATTAACATAAATTAAAAATAGCTTGTAGGAACCTTAAATTATGATTAGCTAGGCCTGGGCACCACTAGTTCAATAAGCAAATGGCAAAGTGTGCTTGTAACCTACACAGTTTAGTCGATCTAACTACTAATTAAGCATAAGAATTTGTGCCTAGAGAGAATAAAAAAACACGAGAATTTGTAAAAGAGTATACTATTTGTAAGGAACATCTGTAGGCCCCATAGAACATCCAAAGAGCTCTTGTATCTATCCCTCTTACGATCCGTGAACAGCAAAGGAGCAAACATGAATGTCCACCCAATAACAAAATTGAATAATCCTTCAGAAACCTGATGATGGAAAAATGGCCCAACATCATAAAAACATTTAGATCTATAAGCATGGTGGAATATAACGAGTGCCAACAAAATTTACTTTATACTGTGATTCTTACCGGGTGAAGAACTGGGGCATCAATTGGACAAATGCCAACTACTCTGCCAGAAGGTTTATTGCAGAAATTATCGGATCAAAAACAATAAGAATTTGTTCCATAAACCAGAAAACAAAGAAATCAACTACTAGTATTGCAGAATATGATATAGTCGACAGAGCTATTACCAGCAGTAAATCAACTTTCAGCATCATATGCACATTTTATTAAAAAAACAAAAAACAAAGTGTTGTATATGCTGTTTTGCCATAAACCTACCAAAACGGTCACCAAACCACCTATCCAGAGATCCCATATGAACCAGTATTATGTGTGATTACAGTTCTCCTAAATGCAATGAAAACATGAATTTTTCTTTCCACACACATTAATTTGGGAGCATCCAGTTGTCCAAGAGATTCAATGTTGATGAAGTCCTATGTAACCAAATGGGGTATAGGATCCTTCCAAACACCCCAACCCCTTGTTTACTCCCCCTTCTTTTTCCCAAACGAACAAAAAAGAAGATGAAGATTTCACCTCAACTGATGTTGATAACAGTTGACAGTTGATCATATCCCAAATGAAAAAATAATCAAGAAAGACCGATTTCAAATGCATAAGATAAAAAGGATAAAAGGAACAAATTGAACTCAGAATAAGTTCTGTTAAAAAACAATGAAATATTGTTGTTCATCTCAAGATAATGAATATCATCTGTGCAATCATAATGAATCATTGAATATTCTAGTATAAGAAACAAAACTATATCCAACATTAGGATGAGACGTCATTATTGACAATTACTAGGTCAAAAGAGTTCATAATAGTAGCATCAGGAATCCATCATAATTGAGAGAACGCCCACAAATTGAGAAGACTAACATCACAAAATGGGTATAAATAAGAATTTTTGTACATACCAGAGTTCATAAGAGGTAAGATAAAGAAAAAATTGAGAGAAAGGCCCACAAGAGAGTGTATTGTGTCTGAACTAATTGCCCACACAGGATCTCCCTGTCATGATACAAGCAAAACTTGAGACTTAAGAGTCAAATTGAAAATTTGACCTATCTATCATGGTGTTATAACATAGCAGAGATGAAAGTTATTTTTGACTAGATTTTCTCAAAAACAAAACAAGAAAAGGAAAAAAGAAAGAAAACAATTTGAGAGAAAGGTTCCTTGGGCATTATATACCTAATCAATCATTATAAAAGCCATGCTACATCAGAACTCAGAAGATTCATATATTTGAGGTATTACCAAGAAACTTGTACAGATTATATTGTGAACGACGTGTAATTTTTAAAGGATCTCCCCATACAATAAGGAAATCTGAAGTTAAATTTTTTTATGTTAAGCAAATAAGCAGCGTTCTCTGCAGAAGCAAAAGAAAATTCCATCCATGTGATGGAAGCTGCCACAGGAGGTTAAGTTTCACTTTATTTGGTATTTCAGCGCTACTCCGAAGCATTTTTCCATTGCTCGGCTTCTTTCCAATGTTTGGAATAGGATCCTGAACTTTTGTCAATTCAACAGCAGCCCTGGTAGATACAGTGATGAGTAGTTTTGGACAAAAGGGGATGCAAGAGAAAAGCTTTGGATTAGCATGGGCTTCACAGACCTGATGTGCTGCAAGTATGAAGCTTCAGAGTCCAATGCCTTAGAAACATATGTTAAATTTGGTTGTTTTTCAAAACGCAAGTGCGTATCAAGCCTTTAAGGTGTTCGACTTAGTTTACTGTCTCATTTGAGTCAGACTTTCATTGCCATTTCTAAGGGACTTCTTGATTATTATATTGAATTATGCTTTGTTTTGGGCCTTGTACGCTGCTTTCTAAATTAATGCATCTCTTTGTACTGAGCTAAATCATAACGCATTGGGAAATATCATTTCAAAACTCACAAATGATTTCAAAATCCAACAACAAATGCTTGACAAGCAATTGGGTTCAGAGAACTTTTAAAGGGAAAGAGCTTACTGGGGCATAAGGAAGCAGGAAGAGCCACAAAATGTAAACTCCTTCGGCGACCCACAGAATGATTTGCAGCACACGCCGTGAATTGTCGTCGCCCTCTTCGGTGGATGGCGTGGCGGCGATAGTAGGCTTGCGACGAGCCGCGTGGCACGCTGGGGTCCTTACATGATTGGATATAAGTGGTGGTGGAGTCGTAGCAGGCCACGTCTTAGCGTTCGAGGACGCTTGTGAATGTCTTGGATTGGGAAATTGGGAGTGAGAGAGTGAAAGTGAAGGTTTTGAGCCAAAGAAGGAGTGGTTGTTGCAGAGCAAAGCTTGGTACGTCGTCGTTACGATCGTCATCGTTCCTGAGAGTGGGAGAAAACAACTGCGTGGTTCAGCTACGAACGCCCAATTCAAGATTTGAAGACGAATTCTCTTTTCGAAATTTCGAGGTTGACGCCGGGGTAAACTTGTACTTTGGGGGTTGGATTTCTTATTCGTTAAAACGGAGACCGTTTTGGAGGGAGATCCCCACTTACGAGCATCTCTATTTTTAAGTCGTTCGAATTTTTGAAATTGGGCTAGCTAGACGGAGATGATGAATTTTAAAATGACAGAAATTTCATTTAAATTGGTTTAGAAGAAAAACCCTCACCAAGAATTCAAAAGGTGGATTGTGATGTTGTAGTTGATTTGCTAAATATTCATATAGGCATTGACATTGTTAAATCACTACTTGTGCAGGATCATGAGAGTTGTATAATTGCAATTACAAGCACAATCTCCTCTATGTATTTAAAATCTGTTGTGGTAGAGGCATTGGTTGCATCAAATGTAGTGGAGTTTAGGCGTAATTTGGGGTTACGCCAAATCCTCTTGGTCAGGAATGTGGTTCAAATAGTGAACAATATAAAAGTTATATAGCGAAACTGGAGTGGATATAGACGACTAGCGGATGATACATTAAATATATTACAAAGTTGATAAGTTTGTCATGCCAAATGAGAAGCTAATTATGTTGTGCATGAGTTAGACAAAGTAGCAATTAAATAGGTAATAGACCAAGTTTGGATATAAGAGATTTCTACTTTTATATGTAACGTTGTTGTATTATAGCATAATGCTATTTCTTTATGATTATGAATAGAGTATTAAATTTATCTATAAAAAAACACACACACACACACACAAATCTCCCTAGGATCTTTTTAGGCCATTCTATAACAATTTTTTATTTTTCACCCCCTAATATAGTCAATTATTTTGATATTTGTCTTTAGATTATATAAAAAATGTAGGCGAGAATTAAAAAAATTATATGCTTTAAGATAATTGTCAATTTAATAGACTGAGTATAAATAATTTCATTAAGCTCAATTCAACGGAAAACTTTCTCCTAAAACAAAACGTTTTAAACCAGCAAACGGTGTCGTTCGGCGCAGTAATTCTCCTTCCCAGGCAAGCTTCGTCCTCGCTGAACAGAACTCTTTTTGCCGCTTCTTTGGAGAAGCCAAAAAAACAAACGTTTCAGAAATTTTCCCGCCTATTTTCTTTCACTTTCCGATCAAATGGCTCCCAGATCCGATAGCACCGAAGGTATCTCAACCTCTCTCTTTCTCTATCTCTTTGAATCTTCAAGTTCTTTTACGAAACCTCGATGATTTTCTCAAATATCTTTATCACTTTGTTTGCAGCTATCGTTCTCAACTTCGTGAACGAGGTAAGCATTTTCTTCAGCCCTCTATCAAAACGTCTGCATTTAGGCCTCATTACTTGTTTTCCCAATAATTTTACTTTGGGAAAAGAAACGATTGAAGCTCTAACTTTCCGAATTTCTTTTTTTCGCTTTCTACGATTTTCGCTGTAGCCAAACGAGGCATAACGCTCCCTTCTGAGTCTTAGGTTAGGTTTTCCATTCTTTCGTGGCTGAGGAAGTTGAATCTGTAATTTTGCTTAGCTTACTCAAATTAATCAAATGCCAAATCTGCTCAGCATACAGTAATTTCCTCGCAATCTATTTGTTAGATTTGCTTTTCCTATATATATATATATATATATATATATATGGGAAAATCAAATTCAAGTATATACATATGAAAATCAAATCCAAGTGTGTGTGTATAGGGGGAGTGAATTATAGTTCTATGCGTTATTGTGATTTGTGAATAGAGTAGCATAGACATCGGGTATTCACGCTTTCATTTGTATCTAAGGTTCTGGTTTTTATTTTTATTTTTTACTTTTCTCTCTCTTGTCCAGCAAAACAAGCCATTAAATTCTCAAAATGTGGCGGATTCGTTGCAAAAGTTTAATCTCAAGAAGACGGCAATTCAGAAGGTGCTGGATGCTCTGGCTGATAGCGGGCAGATTTCGTTCAAGGAGTATGGTAAGCAGAAGATATACCTGGCCCGGCAAGACCGATTCAACATTCCAAACAACGAAGAACTTAATCGAATGAAGGAAGAAAATGCCAAGCTTCAGGAACAGCTTCAAGAACAAAGGAGAGCAATCAGTGAGGTCGAGGGAGGTACCTCCTCCTGCACACCGTTTTTATTTGTTTCGTAAGAAGTGATCTGGGTGTGCGTTAGTCTTGGTTCCTTGAACATGTTAGCTCTGGATTTAAGATTTTGTTTTTCAAATTTTGACTTTCATGAACTTTAATGTGGAAAAAAAGATATTAGAGGACAAGGTCTGTCATGTCATGTCATGTAAGGTGACGATTTAAATACACCATTGTTGCAGAGATTAGAACTTTGCAATCAAATTTGACACTGGAACAGATACGCAACAGAGAAGCCAAACTGAGAATGGAGGTAAGTTACATGGATATTTTTGAAGCCTTTTCCATATTGAACTGGGTAAGATATATCTTCAAAGAAGTATGGGACATGCTTAGGAGCTTTTAGTTGTGTATCAGGTAAAGGAGATGGAGGACAAAATAGATAAATTGCGTGGAGGAGTTACCCTGGTGAGGCCTGAAGACCGTAAGGCAGTTGAGGACATGTACTTGGAGAAACTAAGTCATTGGAGAAGGCGTAAAAGGATGTTCAAAGATCTATGGGATGCTATAACCGAGAACTCACCCAAGGATCTCAAGGAGTTCAAGGTTAAAAATCTTGTTTAGGTCTAGTAAGCATCCACAGTTAGGATTGCTGAAGTTGCTAATAGTTGTATAAATTTTTGCAGGAGGAACTCGGGATTGAATATGATGAAGATGTTGGCATAAGTTTGCAGTCGTATGGCGACCTGGTGCAACATGGTAAGAAGCGTCCTAGAGGCCAGTGATTTTATGATGTGCTTCATCCTCTGTCAAGGATTTAAGGGTATAAGATGGTGTTTTCCTACAGGTAAATCTGTTGCAAAAGGAAAATACATGTAAATTCTGCAGCTTTTATGATATAGATTTGTCATAGCTAGGTGTTGCGTGCTAAACATTGTTTTACAATGATGCATAATATGATAGTCCAGATATTACCACAATTTTAAGCATAAGGCCCCATGTACTTCAATGAAGAAAAATGATCAATTATGAGCGATTCCTCTGTTGTACTCTGTGATGACTAATGAGCTTTAACTTCCTTCTAGAACAGAAACTTAACATGACTTGTAATGTACCTTAGCTATTACATAATTAGAATGCTGTGCACTGATGCTCATGAAGTAACTTCTAAACATAGAATCTAGTCTTTGAGCACATGCCTGTCATGTTGCTTGATTATTACACGGGTTTCAGTTGAGGAAGATGTTCTTGTGTAAATGGACGAACTGTTGGTCTAATCAGAAGTAGATTTTAGGCCGTGCATTGACACTCAAGAAGGCACTTGCAGTGATGAGATCTATTGTGTTCTTTTGTTTTCTGCTTTTGTTAAAACTATTAGGATCATGTGAAAGCTGTAACTTCTGGTAAAAGTTAAACTTAGAAAGCCTTGTAGCTGAGACCAGTTGTGTCATTTGCACGTGAATATATCTTGGTAAAATCTGTGGTTTCTTCTAAAACTTTAAGGAGGCTTGTAAATGAATTAGTGCAGATAGCTTCCTGTTTTGGATCTTGTAAAAAGCATGTATATTGCAATACAGTGCTGTCACAGATTTTTGCTGCCTTTCCGTTATTTTGCCTCGTGAGATACTTTGTCTGACGTGCTAATTACAGGGTATGTCTTGATCATGAACATTAAAGCAAATTCCATTTCAAGACGACGTGTTTTTATCATACATAAGATAAAGATAAAATACAGAGTATAAACTAAATATTAAAAAGGAAAAATAAACTTACAATTGTTAACTATTTGCAATATTAATTTTCAACTCACTGAAAAACAAAAAATTAACAAGCACTTGCAGTTCAAATGATAACACCAGATTACATTTATGAAAAAAATTATGGAAGAAAAATAAAGAAAGCAAGCTAACATAGATAGATAGACTCACTCGATGATAGTACCACGACTCTCAAACTTACAGAATAAATATGAAAATATAGTAAAGCGCCCTTGTCAATATCCGCGAACTTGTCTAGTCCTGACAGATATTGGTCTCTTCTCTATGTTTATACGATGTGCACTATGCGCCCCAGATCCTTCTGCAACATGTCCTATTGGGTTTCTAAGGGAGGATTCCACCTTCAGGCCAACTTGAGATCGTGAAGGAATTTGCTTGTGAGGCGATATGCTGCTTTGTTCATTCTCAGTCTCATTATCACTCTCATCAAAATGCAATTCCTTGTCAAAAGGATCACCCTGATCTTGCACATCATCTGAGGATACTGCAGTCACCTTCGAAATGTATTCTGATGAATTTGAACTTGAAGCAGAGATTGACCTCTTCAATTCTACTGCATTTTTCAGTTTCATTTCTTCAGCTCGATTTTCATAGAGTATTTCTTCGTTTATTGATTCAAATTCAGGTTTCACGATTCCATGCATGTTCAATACTTTGCCTTGTCCAGTGCTGGGACTACCCTGGTCATCAGGATCATGTGGTTCAGATCGAGAAAGTTCCACAGCAGCTCTTGCTGCTTCTGCTGCATAAGCAGCCGACTCAAATGCTGCTTGAGCTGCGGCAGCTACATCTCTGTATTTTCTTCTGGTTTTCATTGAATCAGAGAACCTATCATCTTTTTCGATCTCTTCATTCAAAATTTGCAAATTATCCCCAACCTTGGTGTTGCCTGAATTGGCAGATGTGTTCAGCTCATGTTGGTTTTGCTTCTTGTTCACATCCATATTTTCCTGCAATCATATTAAATAGCAAACCACACCCATATGAGCAATTGTCAACATTTTTATCAAATTATTGTACTATTTATATTGCAATTCCTCTTTCTCTTCAAACTGCATACCACATTCGAAATAGAACCAGCTTCCTCAAGTTGTAGAACGATGTTGTTCTCGGATGCAATTTCTTTGAGCACTTTCATTCTGCTCTCCAAGTTTGGTTGCCTGGTTGATAGTTTTGTTATCATCTACAAGAATCCAACACAAATACTACATATCACTACATATCATAAAACTGTGATAAAAATTATTTAACTAGATTATCAGGGAAAACTTTTAGAACTATTCATAAATTCTCTCCGTAGGCACAAAGTCATTTTTGCCCATACAAACTCCTACATAGACCAAAATTTTATTAATTTCATCACCTATCTATAGTTTTACCATAAAAAAATAAACATTTTGGTTCTTTCTTGAATTTGAACATATTTAGGAGTGTTATGGAATTCTAAAGGATGTACATTTTTACAAATATTTTTTCACCATATGCAAGTGTGTGTGTGTGTGTGTGTGTGTGTGTCTATATATATATATATATATATATATATATATATATATATATTTTTTTTTTTTTTCAATTTTGAAAATTTTCAAATGAAGATATACCGTAAGATTTACACCACAGTTGTTGCGTAAATCAATAGCACGATTAGCAAACTCTTTGCCAAAACGGGATGTAAGAATAGAACGAATCTCTTGAAGCTCTGGAAAATCCCCAACTCTAGAAGCCGCATAGATCAAACTTGAGATCGGCTCCTTCAGTTCATCGGGGCACTCTCTATACAAAAAAGAAGCACGATTATAAATTTTTTTTTTTTTTAAAAAAACTGTTCTTCATTAAGTGACCAATCGCTCAACAATAAACAGAAAATTAAAATAGATGTCATGCAAAAGTAATCCAGTTTGAAAGAAAAAACTTTATCCGAAAAGAAATGTAATTAAAATCGACATATACCTTTCTTGTTCAATGAGATTGAGCCTCTCAATCAGAATATTGAGATATGCCTCTATCAGAACGTACACATCCAACCTACTCTGTTCCTTGATCACATGCTCAACCTGTTAAAAAAGACAACCGAAACTTTATATAGGATTACCACCCAAAGAAAAACTAGATAAACGAATTAAGATAAGTTATATATAGTATCTTCAAGAGTGAACCAAGCTTACACGAAGAAGAGCACGTTCATGGTTACCCAGCTGAAGTAGCTGAACGACGTCGGAGCGGTCTTGGGAGCACCGGACTTGACAATGGGTCTTGAAAACGGCGAGGCGAGAGAAAGCGAGAGTGACAACAGGCTTAAACTTGGAGGCCTTGAAGGTTCTACCCAGCAGAGCATCAAGCTTCTTTCCCATGCCTACCTGCCTGCGAGAACCAGAGAGCAGACGAAGAAGACAAACGAGACCTGGTTCGTTTGCTCCTTTTATGTGATGACGAGAGAGAGAGAGAGAGAGAGAGAGAGAGAGGACTCCTGAATATTATTAATTATACGTGTGTATGGGCTTTGCCTTATGAGCGAAGTATTTCTCTAGGAGGATCTAAAGGGACTCAAAACGCGGTCGCCGGTCGGTACGTCAATTTCAACGAAGAATAGGCTGGCTCCATTTGAATCGATGGACGACGCGCTGAACGTTGTCATTTGGGTCCATAAATTCAAGTACGAAAGGGTAAAATTGGAAAAGACTATTGTTTGTTGTCTCCAGTTTTGATAGACGCCTTATAGGAAAAAATTACAACTATGGTTGAATTGGCCGTGATGGTTATAATTTATAGATAGGTAAGCCAATAATATCGAGGGTATTTCAAGCACGGCCAGCTGGATAGATTTTGAGGCGACTAATTTTAATTTTTAGTTAAAAAATCATTCTTGTTGCCTTTTGCTCTTAATTTTATCCAATTGACATGTAGATTTTATTTCTGTTGTGAAACATTTTAGTTCAACTGATAGCAAATTTTACGTATAATTTAATCTGCTCAAAATAAATTTATTTTGTTTTAAATATTATTTTAATGAACAAACTTAACTGACAAGTCCGTTCTAAAGTCTCAATATCTCATGATTCAATTCTTTGAAATATATATATTGGGGCCTTACAAAACTTAATTCTACTTTTGTTATTTTGGACCTTGTTGCATTGGGGGCTCGACTAATTCGCCTAAGCAATGAATCGATCCTACTTTTAAAGGTCAGTTATTTATGTTGTGTTTTATGGAGCTCGGAAGAGGTCCACAAGCGAAACCAACTAGGGGCCTAGGCCTCATTCTACAGTCACTCGAGGTAATTTACGATAAATCTTCGCTTCCCACACTCAAAAATAACTCAAGCAAGTTTATGGCAATTTATAAAGAGGATAATTTCGATATTTGACCTTTAGGTTTGTAGCCCTAACGATAGTTGAACAAGACAACATATACATTCATCATGTTGTAAATTCCTCTATATCATCATTATGTTCATCATGTGTAAACTCCTCTATAAAAATTAAAGTATAATGAATTTGAATGGAGTAATTCTTTGTCTACTCATTCTTAGTTCTTACCATCTTTTGAGGCAATTTGAAACTTATTATCCCTTTTTTTTCTTTTTTTTTTTTAAAGATAAACTTATTATCCCTATTCAAATTGACTGTATAATAGCTAGTTTCATAACACATGACCAAGAGGTCATTTAAGTACATGCCACTAGTCCTTAGATTAAGATATCATTTTGGATAGACTGGACTGCTTTTTCTATTGTGGTGCTTAAAAAACAAAGCTATTTAAGGATGTAAATGTAACGACGTACATGGTGACGACGTAACTTGTCACAACGGAGGTTGAAATTATAATTGACGTTGCAAGATGCAAGAAAGCTCCATTTTCGTGTTGAACTAAACTGAATACCATCTCCAACTTTTTTTTTTTTTTTTTCTTTTGATAGAAACCCCTCTCCAACTTCAGGCCATAAAACATAGTTCCATAATTAATACCACAATTATTTAAAGGAGGCCTTGGTAAGGAAAGAAAATGAAAGTTCAAGATTCTTAATATATAAGAAAATATATATACGTTCTTTTCAAGGTCATTTTCAATATATACAAATAATAAATAAATAAATTAAAAAAGAAGAAATAAAATAAGCAAGGTACCTTCAAATATTCTAATCCATTTCCTCTACACGAAACTGTCTCATCAACTCTGTTCACTTCTTTCAGCTGAAGCCTTATATAGGAAGTTTCTTAATAGCTTCTCTAATCAATATTACAACTTACAAGAAAGTCAAAGAAAATAAAACATGTTCTTTGAGTTGAACCACAGAAACCCCACCCCTAGTTAAACCATTCATCGATTGTAGCTTGCGAAAAATTTATTCCCAATGGAGCCTTAGACGGGAAGCTTGTCAGCGGCTTCTTTTAATTAAATATAAACACTAATTAATCAATTTATTAATTGCAACTTGCACATGCAATTTCAACTGACCTCTCTTTCAGTTGCCAGTGATATAATCCATTCAGACCGGCTCCCATAAGTCTGAACACGATCCCAGCCATTAAATTGACAATACAACCTCTTCAGTAATGCTGATTGTTACGTGTGAAAAGGGGTTTGTTTGGGGATTCACGAAACCAAGAAAAAACCATGCTGAAGCCAAATAATGAGTACCGACCGTCTACATTACCCACAAATTACATTCAGAGTAAAAAGTGATGGTTTATTATGAGTAACGTATATTGTATGATACTTTTCTTTTGTCATACTTGAATTGGTAAGACAAATGAAACAAAGCTCTTTTCTTGCAACACAGGGTGTAAGCATTAACAATATTATCATCATTTTTCCTAATATTAAATAAGTTTTAATCATGTCAAAAGGGCAAACCCCAAACCTTCCAAAATGACAGCTATATGCATATCTAACAATGTATATAGTACCACGACAATTGGAATTCGAAATACTGTGACAACATATTTACCATGTAATAATATTTATATCATTAAACCCATAAAATTTAACTTCTACCTTGAAATTGACTCTCCACGTAAGAGGCCCATATGTAAATCTTAAGTTCAGCTACCATTCTCACCAAACTAAAAAGAAAGCATGCAGTGGGTAGGAATGGACAAAAGATACTGCGGACTTTATCAAGCACGATTTCACTGCTTTTTGTCTATTTGCCCTTACCATTGGTGTTTCGCAAATGACAGAATTTGCTTTTCTTGACGTTTCAACAATGATCTACACCCAAAAACAAGTTTCCACATCGATTGTTTATTGAAAGTTTTTCTCCCAACTTAAGTTGATAAAAATTCCTCCTATCAAGTGCATTTAAGTCTATAACTGACATATGACCTGTAAAGTAAACCTCCCACCTAAGATGAAAGAAATATTTGTTCTTATCTCTTTACCTCGCCTAGAATACATGGTGCATACAAAGTGTGTTGTGATATTAAGTGGAACATAGTCGCTTCCCAGAAGCACGCATATAAACTATTGATTCAATCTAGTATTTTTGAAAATGGAAAACAAATTACTTGGTATAGTTGTTTCATGATTGTTCGAGAATGGCAATCTTCTTAAGGAGTAAAATCACACTTTCATTGCCCTTGTGCATAAACAAGTGAGATCCAGCAATGTCAATCTTTTACGGCTTATAAGCGTTTGTAACATCAGCTGCCAAATTATCTCCAAATATCTAGCTAACCACATTAAGAACCTGCTCCCAAAAATCATAGCCCCAAACTAGTTGGCTTTTGTGGCCATGAGAGCTAACAAAGATAATTAAACCCATGAACTCCTTAATACAATCACGAACCAGTGTTGCACGTGGTTTCTGTTATCCATCTTCAACCATCTCAGTTTCTGCTCTATTTGGACAAGTTGGATCTAGAAATGCATCTTGACTCCTTTGTTCTCAGTTTAATGGCAACCTCGTTCGATAAGAAAAAGGAGAAAAGCTAAGGTTCTAATCAAGTCTGAAGCTTCGTCTATTCCCTCTCATGCTATGAACAGTAACCACCCCCCTGGCAAAAAGCTGGATCAAATCTTCAAGAATTTCTGGTGGGGCTTTCCTCTTAGTAAAACTCAAAACCGTTTCCTTAAGACCAGAACCGCTGTGTCTCACAGCTTTTGAAGGGGTGCTTGGTTTCAGATCTATGAAAGAGGTAAATAATACAAATATCGTCTCCAACAGGTGTTGGAAAGTTCATCTCAAACATGATGGCCTTTGTGTTTCTCTTTTGAAAACTAAGTAATTGAGCAATGGTGACCTTTTAAAGGTTAACCCGTCATCGAGTCACGACCATGCCATCTCTTTAGCAGTATATCGCCTCCTTCAAGCCTACTCCAAATAATAATAGTAACCCCTTCTTCCCGAACATTCTTCTCTAGGAAGTCCTTTGTTTTAAGAATCCAGCAAAATTATGAACCTTGGAATCCCATCAACAATAACCCTAAACTGGTCCCCTCCAGAACTTTCTCCACTAAATCAGAGCATACCTGATACCATCGAGCTCATCAGATACCCACAACCACCTAACTTCCTAAGGAATAATCTTTGGAAGCTCAAATTAAATGAAAAGCTTTTGCTTTTACTGTGGAAGATGGCGTGGAATCTGCTTCCCACGGGCCTTTAACCCTTTTGCAAATAAAAAAATGAAGATGCTTCTCTCATTTCCATCGCACGTGTTTTCACTGGTGTGATTTGGAGGAAATCCTTTTAGCCTCTTAACATATCACTTCTTGGTATCACCAATCCAACAGACTGGATCAATACAAAACCCCGCAAAGTCTCACCACTTACACAAGGAAAATGGCTATCTTTTTCAAATCTTTCCCTCGGTGACCTGCGACTCTGAGCTTATTTGGTTCAGCCACAACAAAGTGCAGCACAAAAGAGTGATTCCTAAGATTCTCCTTTTGGCCAAATCAACCTGCAGAGTTGCTCAAGAACATTTTGCTGCTAGGAAACCAAAGTCCAAATTTCTACTCTATTTTAAGGAAATATTACAGATAGTACAGATTTCTTACAAGTTATGAACAGCTGTGACCAGACCGTCCCCTCCTATTATCAAAGGGTATACGCACACTGACACTTCCAAGAAAATTTTAATTGAGCATAAACACAAAAGAGGAGCAATAGTACCACATGACTGGAATCAACAAAACAACACCCGATTCAAACAATTACAAATACAAGTAATTAAACACTGCTCTTTAAAAGTACTACCCTCATAAAATCTTCTTTTGTAATTCCACACTAAACATAGATTATTCATATAGTTAGTTTTTTATTGGCTCAATAAAGCTTACAAGGGCAGATAGAGTGGATTCCGACAAATTAGTAGTGAATAATCAACAGGAGAAAGCATAAAACAAAGGTCACCAATCACTACTAGTCCCCACATTGCAGCAAGAAGAGGAAGCAGGAAATTGTGATGCCATTTCTGAATCATACTTGTTTGAATTGCCAGCTGGAACGGACATCAACAATCTAACATCCGCAGGACAATCTCACCCTTTTTCTCTCTCTCTCATACACACACCAGCAACAACCAAAGCGAAATGCAGAAGAATGCAAATAGCAAAGGCATCTAGCTTATTTGGAGGCACAACATTGAAAAGTCACATAAATCCTAGTCAACTAAACAAAATACAATTTATTTTAAGTGTTGGCAGATTTCAAGGTAAAACAGTATCACACAAATCTTGGTCAATCTTTGAATATAGGATTTTACTAAGGGATAAAACTAGTTTAATTTTAAAAAAATAATAATAATATAACAGAACATGCTAAAAAATCTAATTAACAAGCAGCAGTTGGTTTAATTTTTTTTTTAAGATGATGGAGAAGCTAAACCTAGGTTAGAGAAAGTAGAACAGAAGTATAAAATGATGTCTACCATGTCCAGACCATACCATTCCAAGACACAACTCACAGACCAATTATCCAAACAGGTATATTAAATAATGTACATAAAGAACTATGAAATGGAGATGCTAACTCAAACAGACAAACAGATGATTATGGAAAGAAACTTCATTGACAGGAAAGCAACGACTTCCAAGTTATATACAAGGTGCATTGAATGTTCCACGCTAGCCGTGAAAGGGGAAGCAAATCTAGAAGTTCAGAGGGACCAAGGGACTGCCACTAATGATCACCAGTGAAAATCCAACCTCAGTATTGCACATAGTTGCTTCCAGATATTCTTTTTAGAATTTTTCCCAAATACACAAGAATCGACATTTTTCACGGGCATCAAACAAAATGCGTAGTGTTGCATACAAACTTATCAAGTTACAGATATGTACTTCAGCCACTAAAACCTTGCATTAATATTAAGCAAGACGAAGGGGTTAACATGAAACTCTCCTTGAAGGGTTAAATACATGTATTTCATATGTAGTTAGGTTAAGCCATTAATTTTTTTGTGACAAGTAGTCAGGTCAAGCCATGAATTAAGAACCAAGTTGCACAGTATATTCAAGGTAATTTTGATTAAATATCGTTTAAACATTGGGGCCTTTGGAGTGATAAATATTTCTGTGTTTCAGGGTCCATAAAAAAAAACAATGCTAGATAAGCACTTCAGCCAAAATGAGGTGCCCTTTCAGAGACGCTCCAGGGGTTTTTTTTTTGTTTTTTGCCTGTCAAAAATGTGCTTATTCATTGTCCAGCTGTTTAGAATCATTCGAACACACTTCAAAAATTAGTGGAATCCAACACCAGTGTGATAAACTTAGCTGAAGCTGGAAATCAATGTTGTGAAGAATTTATCTTAAACTATCTAGAGTAAGGCATGCAAACCAAACTGAATAACTTTGGAAACCCAGCAAGAACACCTAAGCACCCTCCACAATTCATACACAGACTCGGCCTTGTTAGGCAGCACAGCACAATTAGCACACCAAATATTTCAACAATTCAATCTGGAAAACACAAAGAGCAAGTATAGGGAACTACTCGACAGAATCCAACATAAACCCAATCCTCTTGTTACTTACAATTTTCTTTCCCAAGCAATTACAACAGCAAGGTAAATAAAATTCTCCTCCTCCACGGTAAGAAAAAATCTAACGCAAAGGCATCGAATTTTCAAGACAAAAGCAGTCTCCTGAGGCAGGAACCTAAGTAGTCTTGGCTAATTCATGACAACATGATATGGCGCAGATATGCTGATTAACAAATAAAGAAGAAACTTTCACTGAGCATGCATATTGACCAGGTCAAAGCACCCCAGAAAGATACTGTGGTCTGCAGAAAAACTCCTTGAGGTCATTCGTCGTCACTCTTTCCTCTCCTTGTGGGTGTGGCAAACCACATTGAGAAGCTTCAATGTGATTTCTTATGGGGTGGGCTTCGCGAAGAGTTCAAGTATCACTTGGTAAGCAAGTCTAAGGTCCGGAACTCCTTAATGTTCAATCGAGGTCTCTTAGAGAAATGACTTGCTAGACAGATGTGGTCTTTAAATTTGGCAATTAGTGGGTAGGTGGTGTTCTAATGAACCTCTTGCGACGTATGGGGTGGGTTTATGGGATAATATTAGGCTGGTTGGGGAAAGTTCTCTAGGCATACTAGATTTGAGGTAAGAGATGACTCCAAGGTTAGTTTTTGACATGACCTGCGGTGTAGGGATTTGGTTCTTAAGGAAGCGTTTTCCAGATTTATTTGGCATTGATTGTGCGAAGAATGCTTATGTCCCTGCTCACTTGGAGCTTTTGGGCAGCTCATGACTAAGAGGTGGATGTCTCTGCCTAGTTCTCTAGGGTATTGTATTCAACTAGTATAAGACGAGAAGGTATAGACAATCTTCGGTGGGTCACATCCAAAAGAGGTTTTTTCGTTGTTGGGTCCTTCTACAATGTCTTGGATAGCAATGATGGCTTACGTTCCCATGAAAAGTGTTTGATGGACTAAAGTTTCGTTGAGAGCAGCCTTTTTTGCTTGGTCGGCAGCCGTAAGAAAGATCCTTACCATGGACACTGTGAGGAGTCCGTGGGCCATCGTGGGCCATCTTCTTCTCCAATATGAGGTTGTCGATGCCTTATGGCATGTTTGCTTCAGTCAATTTGGGATGTCTTAGGTTATGCCAAAACGTCTAGTTGACTTATATGCATGTTGGTGAATTACTAGTAGAGCTTGAAGTGTTACTGTGTGGAAGATGGTGCCTTTGTGCCTTTTGTGGTGTCTATGGAGGGATACACATGAAAAAAGTTTTAAAGTCCATAAAAGGACTTTTGAGGAGATTAAGTTGTTATTTTTCTATACTTTGCATATTTGGAAAGCAGCTTTTGTTTAGCCCTTGGTGATATCATGATTTCCTTGTTCTTTTTTCTCCTTTTAATTCAGTGTTTTCTCATGTACACTTCCCATGCACCTAGGGCGCCTTACGCCTTTAATGATATCTTAACTACTAATAAAAAAAAGTACTGTTCACAAAAGGTAGAAATTTTGGAACATAAAATTAGTAGTAACTTCTAAAATAGTTTCAAATTTTAACTATATATTGGTTTCATTTTTGCGATGCACCCACAATGTTGGTGTCATTTTCTAAGATTTGCTATAAACATGTGCCACTGTTGTGTTTTGTCTCCATGTCCATGACTGCAGTGCCCTCATCCTTTCTTGCACTACTATTCTTCTCTTCCTATACTCACAAAAGCTTAAGTTACCATTCACAGTGTCATCAGGCCCAGAACAGCCCCTTAAAACTCGCTGTTCTCTTGCCACTTTTCAGCTCCAACCACACCTCATACCTCGCATCATTTAAAACATGTACATCCAACGATTTCCCAACCTTTTCTCCAATAAATACTCCATTAAACCCACCTTAACCTTTTTTTATAAGTGAAATATCATAAAAAGCGGAAAGGCACAACCCAGTACACAGTATAGAATAACCTAGTCAAAAGGAGCTACCAGAATTTTCCTGGAACCTAATTTCTTGTCATGATATGCAGTTTTGCCTTCAAGCCAAAATAATCAATTTACACCAACACCTTTTCCAGCTTCCACTACCACAACACAACCTAAAATCACAAGTTTTCAGACCCCAAAGGTTGAGTAAGCATTTTTCCAAATTTGCCCGACATCAATGGTCCAAACTGACAGTCACTTTCGTTATGCCAGCTTCTTTTTAGTTTTATACACAAAGTTAAAGAGTGTAGAAAGTTCAGGA
Organism: Corylus avellana; assembly: GCF_901000735.1. Taxonomy (NCBI): domain Eukaryota; kingdom Viridiplantae; phylum Streptophyta; class Magnoliopsida; order Fagales; family Betulaceae; genus Corylus; species Corylus avellana. Next base: position 642,175 of record NC_081546.1, read on the forward strand.
AGGTGATCAACCGCATTTTACTCAAGGATAAAACACCTCAAAAAATTTACTTTAGATACAACTCCATTAACACATACAGAATAGAATTAGTCACTAGAAGAGTAGGGTAGCTAACCCCACATCGTACCAAGCATTCAGCAAATTTAACTTCCAATAAAAATGAGAACACATAAGATGAAAAAAAAAAAAAAAAAAAAGAAACAATATAAACAATCATGGAAAAATGGAACAGACATGTAGTAAACCATGCAAACTAAGAAACACACTTCAGAACATATGAAATTATGTGATGGCAACCACAAAATGTGAATGACGAAAATTTACAAAAACAATGCACATCTACATTCAAATGTCTATACAAACTGAAACTCACATTATCTTTACAACTAAAATATTTACTTTTATCAATCTTTTTTTTTTTTTTTTGCCACAGGAATCAATCATGCGTCCATGATATTAACTATAGTTGAGTTCAGTTGAGTATACCATATCTACTAATCATTTATCTTGAGAAGCAAATCTGGCATTCCATTTGTTGTACAATGATGCACTGGTATTCTAAGCTAGTTCAGTTCTGGGAAATGGTTATGAGACCAACAAACAACATTTTCAACTGTATTTGAGCTCTTTGAAACTGACTCAGCTCTTAGGCTAGACTTCGGTTGACCTATTTTAAGCTATTTCAATTCTGGGACAAGGTATAATACCATCTTCCAACTTTTGTTTCAATCATACAATAGAAGAAGAATTAAGTTTCTCAAAAAAGAAGCCAAATTAAGTACAGGGGAACATTATCCTACAAACCAACAAATACAAATGGCTCAGAGATCCTTATAATCCCAGTTGCTACCTCTTCTTTTGACCAGTAATCAAGCCTTATAGCACATTTTAGTCTTCCTCACGCTGAAGCCTATAACTTATTTGCAATGGGCTATGAGCACAGACTTTGACAATGTCTTAACCAGGATTGTCCTGGTCAAAACATATCAGAAAAAAACTGTATGAATCTGAGTTACTTCTTAATTTTTTATCACTCTCCTTTTTACAATTTTCACTAGCATACATTTTAGATATATGTCAAGAACCAAAAGTGGTTGCACCTTGTACCTTAAGGCTTATCCCTTGCCTCATAATGGGTAAGTCATCAAACCTTATGCTTTAACATTATAGGGCACAGGTCACAAATATTAAAAATCTATTGCTCACAAAATGCAAACTATGGAGCTTAACAAATACCTAGAAGGAAAACATACACAAATAATGAAAATCGCACATGAAACCTAACATCAGAAACCAATTATTGTATTGAAATGGACAAAGAAACAAGAAAATGGAATTTCAAAATACTTACAAGAATTGCAGAAGCATGGGGGTCATACCCTGAACAAAAAAAAGTAAAGTCAAGAAATTGAATCTTTTCAACAAAATAGAAAATTGATTGCCTTTAACCTATTCTACAACGAGAACAGCAGGAAATTACAAACTGCATTACTCACCGATATACTCTTTCATCAAGGCAGCAGCTGTAAACCTCCCGTGCGAGTGCCTCCAGAATGACCACACCATGGATCAGATGTAATACAATTTCATCAAAATATGCATATATTTAAAGGGAAGACAACCAATATAAATTTTTTTCAATAAAACATTAGAAGTGCTCAATAAAGGGTTGTTATGCAAACACCGTAACCTCCTAAAGACAATTATGACACTATATCAATTTTACATATGACAAGTTGATGAAAACTGCTGGTTCATGTATAACACAAGTTCTGTAACACAGCTGCATGAGCAAAATATTATAATTCAGATGCCATTTTTTCTTCGTATGTTTAACCCATATCAAGCACAAATTGATGTCGCTCACACGCACTCCATAACACAAAAAAAGAACCAAAAAATAAAAAGGCAATCAAAATATATATTTATGGATTTCCATTTAAATCCAGTAACTATTTCTAAATCGAATAGGTACACAAAAATTGAAACAGAATTCAAGATATTGACTTTTAATGCTGTCACAATAATCACCCATAAACAAACCAAGGTACCTTCTCCTGGGTGCCTTTTAAGCATCTAAACACTGGAGGGTTGCCTCAAAGCAGTGGCAGACATCCTGAATGAAAAACTAAATTAGACTCTCCAGAACCCAGAACGCAAATAAAGCACCACAAAAAAGCAAAGAAAAGAAAAGAAAAATTATATGAAATGGAGCAGCAAGCCTTTAAACAATTAAAGATTGATATCCAAAATGAGGAGTATACACAAGAGTCAAGAGACGTAAAATGTACTTAGAAGATATACACTATTCCAACGGGACAAAAAAATACATTCTACCAACTCATAGGGAATTGATACATCTACGTCCTTATTAATTATCCCATAGATTCAACAGAAGCAGACAAGTTTGAAGTACAAATAGAATCGTTAAAGAAAAATTAAAATAGATAAATAATTTTTCACAATGGCCATAATCAAGGATGATTACAATTGGAAAAAAAACGCCTTCGGCAAGTTGTCTTACGATAGAAACAGTACAATCCATGAAAGAACCCGCCAGCAAAGAGTACTCCAGACCAAACATCACCCCATTTTGACTTCAACCCCGCCAAAACTGTGTTGAAAGCTCTCAGGCCATAACAGAGAAGACAGATAATGCCCAGTAATTAGAAAGTGAAAATGAATTAGGTCATAATGTACAAATATTTAGCGGACAGCATTTTCTGGAGTCATAAAATCAGCAACATGATTCACTTGCCCGTGATGAATGGATGGGTCAATGCTTGTGACACTGTCATTCTCTTGTCTGGATCCAACACAAAGATTTTTTCTAGAAGATCTTTAAAATTTACCAACATCTTTGGATCCTCACCAGGAGAGCCTGTAATAATCGATCCGATATCTTTTGGCTTAATGTTGAGAATCATCCGCTTTATAGTCTGCAAAGGGTGGGATTAAAATCTCAGTTAGCATAACAGGCAAACGTGAGCTCTCATTTGGAGTTTATACATACTATGATTGATTAGTAGTAGATAAATACCTACTTATTAAAAAAAGAGAAACAGATAAATGCATGTCAGAATAGCAATGCATACCTTTTTTGTAACAGGATCCTCTTCTGTAGCATGAAAATTCAAGTCCTGATCAAAATTCTGATCAGTAAATGCTCCCTGTAAGAAGAAAGCCAACAAAGAAGAGATATCAGCAACATAAAAGTACCATGTCAAGATACAAATTTAGAACATATACGCAGATAACTTCTACAATAATATCTCACACTAACAAAAATTCCAAGCAAGAAGACCAAAACAAGCTGTCATATTAATGAAATAAAATACTTGCCTTCCGAAGCATCTTCTTTGGGAAAGGGCCCTTCAATTCCATGTGAAGGCGTAGCATGTCATTGTTCGTGGGACCTGGAAAAAGAACCTTTCCTGTATAAAGCTCGTACAAACAGCAACCCACAGACCACATATCCAATGGATGATCATAAGGCAAGCCAAGAACTGCAACAAAAACATGCCAAAAACATATTACCAGTTTCAGACACAGTTTAATAAACAGTAATCATTAACATATAACAGCCATTAACAGCCCCTTCCATTATTTATAGAATAAATAGGGTTCAGCTACCCACCCTCATCTGCAAGGTCACTTGTGATATCACTCTACCATCAAATTCATGACAAAATCAAAAGAATTGTGGGTAGGTGGAATGAAGGGTTGTGCCAATCTTGTCAAAGTTAACAGATTAATATACCATTAATTGGTAATATTCCCCCACCCCACCCCACTAATTGTTGATTTTGACCTGATTTGGAAAGGGGATGGATATTACAAACTGATCTCGAAATATGAAGCTAATTTTAAATATAAGTACTTTAAGGATGACATTGCAAACAATTACATTGTTAGGGTGAATATCTTTGACCCAAATAAGTAATAATAGCTCATGCAACGAACTTACTTATTTCAGGGGCACGATAAAAGCGGCTTACAAGGTATGGTGTAACTTCATTTTTACCAGCAAACATGGCATTGCCAAAGTCGCAAAGTTTCAGCACATTTTTTGCCTCATTTACCTGAAGAATATAAAGGAATGAATGGTTAGAAGTATAAATAATTAAAGAACAAGGCCACTCATGACAGAGTACCAAAAACCTACCAGCATGTTATCCGGCTTTATATCACAATGAAGAACACCACAATTTCTAAGATGCTTCAGTGCAATAAAAAGTTGCTTCGCATATGCTCTTACAGCAGTTAGCTTCAGGCCAATATTGCGCCCAAACTTCTTTAAAACCTCACGAAGATTCATATGAAGAGATTCAAAAACTAAACAAAGATGATTCCGGTACTTGAAACTTGAAAGAAATCGAACGCAATGGCGCTTGTCATCTGGATCTGCACCTACTAGTTTCTTTAATATGACTAACTCATCCATACCAGCCTTGTACCTATACCACATAAGAAGGAGGCAATAATAAGTGTTGAGACAATGAGACCTGACAATGGATGAGAATAAAGAAAATGATAACCATTAGCACCCAGGCTAGTGGGCAGGAAAATGGTAACTCACATTGTGTCATTACTACGTATAATTTTTATTGCCACTTCATCTGGTTCACCATTACCAGCCTTAAGATTCTTTGCACGAACTACAGTAGAAAATACACCTTTACCATGAGCAGCAACAACTTCATATCGGCCATCAAGTGTTTCACCAAACCGGTAGCCTGCATATAAATATCATGATTTATGTGAGGAAAGCAAAAGAAAATAGGGGAAAATGTTAAAAAGGAAGAAAAAAAATTAATGCATGCATAAACCTACAACACAGAAATCACTTTCAAAGGTTTCTTCGAAAGTTTTTCCTCTAGGACAAGTACAAAGGTTGCCTCACGTATAAATATCATGATTAAGTGAGGAAAGCAAAAGAATAGTGGAAAAGGTTAAAAAGGGGGAAAAAAAAATAATGCATACATAAACCTACAACACAGAAATCACTTCCCAAGGTTTTTTTTTTTTTTAAAGTTTTTACTCTAGGACAAGTAAGTACAATGGTAGTCTCTAAATTACATTCACTGCCAAAATGTTGCTCCATAGGAAGGACAAAATGAAAACAAATATTCAGGTAAGAAAACACAATAGGAGTTTTGATTTTTTGAGACATTTAAATTTAAACCAAAAAAGGGGGGATTCAAAATCCACCTTACTTATCAAAAAAAAAAAAAAAAAAAATCCACCTTTAACATTTTAATTTACTAGTAAAATACACTCAATATGGTCAGTTGCACAATACTTACTATAATACCCCTCTGCATCATCCCAGTTGTCATGAAGACCACTCCTTTCAATTCGTACACCATCTTCTTTGCCCTGCATAGAATAAGCATACAGAAACCTAGAGTGTAAGTCCATGACATAAATGGCAGACATCGATACGCATAATGTTCACTTATTTTATCAAAGTTCAGAAAGATCAAAATTCATTACAAATCAAAGTACTACTTATTTCATAAGACACAAATGAGCAGATTAATCAGGTAAAGAAATAACCTAAATAATTAAAATAAAATTAGACGTTCACCATAACAAAAATTACGAAACAAGTTCGACATAAAATGAAACTCTACAATGTTAAACCAACCATCACAAAAAGTCAAGTTGTTCATTCTTTATATAGACCATAATTTCCACCAAAGCCTATAACAGGTATTAGAACCAATAATAAGTGTATGTAATCAGGAAAACATAGATTAAGAAGGGTGAGAGAGGGAACACTAGTTCACCAAACTCACAACTAATCCCAGATCGAATAAATCAAATGAACAGCAATGAGGGACAATATACACTGATAAATAATGTACAAACAACAATGAAACTTACCGATTTGCGGACTCCTGTTGGTGTCTCACCAAAAATATCATCACAGAACTTGTCATCTGACCTCTCACTCTGCACAAATTGAAGAAATAAAAAAATCATATAACTCAGCCAACCCCACAAAAAAAGGAAAATTCAAATTTTGAAATGTTCAGGAGATCAATAAAAACTTATCAAAAAAATAACGAACCCTTTGGTAAAATTTTGAGAAGTGTTTTGGGTTTTGAAAAAGGTAAAAGTTGAGAATTCATTTGGTGGGGGCCACATATGAGAATATTTGAAGATTGGTTTAATAGAATTTTGAAAGTGTTTTGTAAAATTTAAAAATTGAGAAATATTTGTACAAAATTAAAAAATAATAATAATTAAATAAAAAGCCAGGTCATCAGATCATGCGGTGGCTGCCAGACAGTAGCCACTGTCGCAACTCTTTACAATATTTATTTTTATAAAATGTTATGTTTTATTTTTTTTGAAATGTTGGACTTTTTAGAAGAATTTTGTAGTTTGTTTTGAAAAGTGTGTAAGTGGTGGGGTCACATCTGAAAATACATTTAGTAAACCAGTTTTGAGAAAGAGTTTTCAGTGTTTGAAAACTCAAAAGAGTTTTTCAGCAGTTTACCAAAGAGGCCCTAATGTTCAAAAGATTTCAGAAATAAGATCCAAAAAACGGATGGATACAAGTTTACCACTTTTTTGATAGATTGATGCAAGCTTTTTAGAGAAATTAACACACCTTAGGAGTACCCTCTCCAAGCCCCCCAGCACTGGAAGTCCTCTCCAAAGTAGCAACTCCATTTTGTGGAGGTGATTTCCCCACCGAAAATGATGGTTCAGCAACATAGACATCTAGACCATCACTCCTACCATCACCAACTTCTGGAACAACAAGAGTAGCAGCACTTGATTGATCACGATCATGCGCAGGCTCCTTATCTGGTCAACAAACATAATTTGTGCGATTAGAAAGTAATATAACAAAATCTACAAATGAAATAAATTTTCAGGCGATAAAAATAAAGGATTAATTATGCTAGACATGTTAAGCAGCCAAACTTTGCCTGGATTTGATCAAGCTGAGCAATTTAAACAGAAGGTTTACCAAACTTTTCCAGAAATCTTTTATTCCAACAACTACCGTCATAGGGTTAAGGACCAAAACTGAGCCCAGCACAGAGGGAAAACTATTAAAAAAACCAGATAAATGGACCCTCAACTTTCTTGTATGGATCATGAGTTACTGCCAAAAAGATGAAGTATTAACTCATTCAATGACATTACATGCAAGTTTTCAAGTTTGAGGAACAAGTATTACATGGCATGTGATATCCACTGCCAATTATGAAAGTGACACTTGTTAAGCTAACAAGCTTAACTTCAATAAATGGTATCAACTCCTAAGGTTTACTGATCTGAGTAAGCAGAGTTCTCATGTCTTGTCAACATCCAACATCTGAGTCTCAAACTACACAAATATAACATCAAAATATCAATATGAGACCAAAAGGCAATTGAAAAGTACCTTTCTCCACATCTTCTGATTGTGGCTCATTAGGTTGCTGTAACTGCTGACTCTTATATTTTTCTAGAATGACTTGCCTTCGCCTTCTACTCTCCTCCTTGATTCTGTTGAGATCTTCTTCTTCCTGCTCAGCAAACTGCAATGTATTCCCTTCATAGTCTCCTTGTTCATCTTCATCTCTGCATCCAAAAAAAAAGAAAAATATGCATCAATATGAGAAGGGAGAGGAGGGGAAGAAGTTGCACCATGAGAAAGAGGATCATTGAGACAAAATAGAAATACCTTTTTAGCTTTTCTTCCAACAAATCACTCTTAGAACTAGGAGTCTTTGCTGAATCAGCATTTCTTGTTCTATACTGGTTGTATTCTTTTTCATCATGTCTCGAGTGCCTAGAATGTTTATATCTATCTCCATTTTCATAGCCATCAACACGATTTTCATACTTCTCCCTGTCTTTATTCCTACTCCTATCATCTTGTCTCTCCCTCTCCCTCCTAACTTTTTCCCTGTCCTTATCCCTTTCTCTATCCCTATCTCTACCTCTTTCACTGACTCTGCTCCTATCCCTATCCAGCTCTATGTCCTTCATCTTATCTCTTTCCTTCTCCCTTCTCCAGTCCCTGTCCACCTCTCTTTCCCTGCTCCTATCTCGTTCTATCTCCCTTTTCCTGTCCCTGTCTCTACTCCTTTCCCATTCTTTCTCCCTTCTATGAACCCTGTCCATCTCCCTGTCCCTGATGATCCATTCGCGTTCCTTCTCTCTTCTCAAGTCCCTATCCATCTCCCTGTCCCTGCTCCTCTCCCTCTCCTGTGTACCCCGACTTCGGTGCCTGTCCTCTCCAATATATCTGCTGTAATTAGTAGTGTTATCCCTTTCTTCATCTCTCACCAAATCTCTACTACCATGCCGTCCATCCATACTCTTTCGAACGATTCTTTCATCATCGGAGTCATACAAAGACTTGCTTTTATCAGCATGCAATGAGTCAGCATTATCACAATATTGCCTTTTCTTCAAATGGGTCTCCTCTTCTTTTATGCTTAGGGATCGAGATCTCTCCCTAGCATGATCAATTGACCTAGATCTGCTCCTGGCATGGAATTCTCCACGGTCCCCGGTGCTTTGAGAGGACGACTTGCTACGATGGCTTAATTTGCTTCCATCAACCCCCACTTTTTCATCTTCATAATAACTCTTTTGCCTGCTTCTTCCTTTAGATGGGGACCGAGATTCCCTTTTCTTGTCCTCTTTGCGAGATTCCCGACCCAAATCCCCATTGACATGAGCCTCTGAGCTAACTCTAGAATTTAATTCATCTTGAGGCACAACACTTGAATTTCTTGGAGAACCAACCCCATTGTTAATCTTAGTACCGATACGACTCCAGTGGCATGCTCTGTCTTCCTTATCTAATTTCAAATTAGTAAACAAATCATCTTCGCTCTTGTCCTCCACCAATATCTTTGAATTTCTACCATTTTTCTCTGCACTCTCTTCCATATGAATACTAGGTTCACGATCAGATGACTGGTGCTCAGTACGACGTCCCTGAAAATTAATGCAGAGACAAACTAAGTGCACAACCTAACAGTAAATATCACCCAAATAGAACAAAAGGCCAACAAAAAAAAACACAGTAAGACTATATGCAAAATAAGCAAAAACATGTAACCAGCTCTTACAAATTTAAATGTAAGCCATCAGTCTCCATTGAAACGCTTAGGGGAAACTTCTTTTGCAATTCAGTCATGTTCGTCTAGTGCAAGCAGGTTCTTTACATAATGTATGAGACAGTAACTCAGTCACTCTAACAAGCCCTCACGAAACAAAATTTATTATGAATCCAACTATCACAACATTATAAATCCCTGTCTGGTCACCGAGAAGAGAAAAGATTTTGAAATTTAAAACATGAAAAATAGTCATTTTTTTAAAAGCCACTGCCTGAAACCCAATCAAACATCTCAAAGGAGACTTTCTTTAAGTAATCTCAATTTACTGAACTGAAAACAAACAAAAACCAGTTACAATCTCGAAGCCGTAAGGTTCTCAGCAGCCAAACAGAAAGCAAATCATAATTTAAAAAATAAAATTAAAAAATGATGCTACATGGGCAATCGGAACACACCAGATTTTGCTTATCAGATTCGTCCCGAACACCAACGGACTTGATTTCCCCAGACTCATCGTCCGACTCAAATCTCTTCTCCGCAATCTCGTGCTCGCCACCACCGAAACCCTCCTCTTCGAGAATCTCACCCTCCTCCACGTCGTCTTCAGGGCGAGTAATGTTAACAGCCACAGGCAGAGGAGGAGGAGGAGGAGGAAGGTTGATCTCCTCACCCTCGCGCCCGCTCTTCTCTTCGTGCTTTTTGCTGCGGTGGCGGTGGTGGTGGTGACGGTGACGGTGCTTGTGGCGCTTCGACGACCTCTCGGCCTCATCGTCCGGCGACAAGGACCGCCGATTCTTGAGACGGGAATCATGGGATTCGGTGTCCATTGTGGTCCTGCAGAAAATCTAGGGTTAGGGTTTATTTTCCTGTTCTTTTGGTACTTTTTGCTCTGCGTTTCTCAGAGCGATGAAGAACGCTGAGAGATAATTGGGAAGAGGAAGATATTTTTTATGGCAATTTAATTTTTTTTTTAAAAAAAAAAAAAAAAAAACTAGTGGTTGGGTTAGTGTGGGACCCAACTTCCCTAATCCGGGTCGGACGCACCATATGAAGCACGTGCCGGTAATGCTGTCGACGTAAACGGTTCACATGTTAAGGTTTATACCTATCGAAACATATATATTTTGCATTATATATATAAATAATAATCCATTCTAACGTCCTTAAGGGGTAGTTCAATCAACTGCGAATCACATCTCATAAAGTGAAGATCACTAGTTCGAATTCTTCATCCCCCTTTTACTTGTGAACATATCAAAAAATTTAAAAAAAAATTTAAAAAAAAAAAATCCATCCGAACACATCAATTTAAATAGGTCAAATTTTCTTAACACTAACATGTTAAATTTGTGTTGAGTTTATTGATCATGTCACAAATTTTCAGCCATAAATATTATATGTTGAATTCAAATCAGGTTAATTCATTGGTATAAGACTATATTTCAAACTTATTTGATGTGATAGTGAAAATCATTATTAAATTTTAGATAAATTATCATTAAAATTTAGACAATTGTGATTTACATTATCACATCAAGAAATAAGCATTTTGGATTATTATAAATTTGAGAGTTTGTATAGCATTCATCATGATATAATCTTTACATGTATTTTTAATTGAATATGTGATTTAACATGTAACTATGAAAATCAAATACTATGGAGACGGATTGTGGGGTGGTTAAGCCACTCCCTGGACCACCCGATGCTTGGCCGCCAAAGCACTTGAGCAACTTTTGAACTTTTTGTTTTGTTGTAATGTATAAATAAACCTCCAGTTTAAGATACTTAGGTAATGTTTGTTAATGTATTACGACAAGTGTTTTGTATTTTTTATTTGATAAAGTATTTTAATGTAACATAAATATGAGAATTGTCTTTAAAAAGTATATTCTAATGGGATCCACATTTGAGAAACACGTTTTTTTTTTATGGAGTTCATCAAATTTTTTTTGTTAAAGAAAAAAAAAAAAAAAAAAACCAAACAAGTGTTAAACTGACTCCTTACATAGAAAAAATTATTTTTATTTTTTAAAGAAGAAATAAAAAAAAATAATGACAACCTGGCCACCCTCAATGCTGGAGATACAGCCACCCCTTCCATTACTTGGGTCACGGGGCCACTATAATAATTTATTTCTTTTTAAGTTTTTGAACTTTTTTTAAAAAAAATAATAATAATAATAAATAAGCTTCGACACTGCAAAAGTAAAGTGCTTTATCAAAGTATCCTTACAACAAGGGATGAATACAATTATATAAAAAAAGTTGTGTATTTTTATAAATATTTTGTGTTATGAGTTGTTTATTAATATATTTAAAAATAGTGAAAAATTCAACAGGGACAATAATTTATTTTAGGGATGGACCGTTCTGGACCAAGATCCTGGCTCCGCCACTGATTTAGTGTATTTTAACAAGTATATCGTTAGAGATATTGAAGCTTCCAATTACTTTTTGAATAATGTTACTATTTACAGTCATATCACATTTGTCGACATTACGTGTTTTAAGTCACTTATAATATCAACCACTTAAAAAATTAAAACACAATCATGTTAGCCGGTGTAACATAAGTGTAATAAGCAGATGTGAAATGTATCATTACTCTTGAATTTTTCTTCATTTCCAAAATTTATTAATGATGAGTTTACTCTCTCTAGTCTCTCCTAATTGTTATGAACTTGAATAATTTTGTAGGAAATGTTAGCCTTTCCAAATCAAGTATAGCCTAACCCATTTAATTAAACAAGTCATACTCATCAACTAAAACTCGCTAATTTAATGTTGGATTCATATAGAAACACGGGTCATGTAAAAAATGTTGTTGTTGGGTTCGAGTCATATTGAAATAAAAGTATAAGATTTTATAGATAAACTCTAATATAATAAATTTAATTAAAAATGTCAAATTCTTCATCATAACTTACTAATTTTATAAATTATTTTACAGATTGTGTAAAAAATTGCCATCACTTTAACATTTAAAGGAAGTAGAACTTCTGCTTTCATATATAATGAGATTGGATTACAGCAATCTCTCAAAGTTCTATGAAAACCAAGCTTGCCAAACCTTCTAAAAGGTGATGCCATGGTCAGACTAGGTAAGATAGCAGCACAGACTTTGCAAAGGACAAAGTTTTTTGAGTAAATTCTTTTAACTTGGTCGATTAAATTGACATATGTTGTTAAAATACATGTTTTTTATATATATATTTTCACATATTACATGTCAATGAAGAATTTCCTAAAACCCAACCTATGCAAATATCAATCATCACAATAATTAGCCAGTAGACTGTTGATTTTGGTCTTCTTGTTCTGTGGTGCCGCTGAAATCCTGAATTTCCAGAATTTCAACTCGACGGTTCATCTTCTTTCTTATCTTTATTGCCACATCCGACGGTCTAAATATCCCACATACACTCACACAGCGTTGCTGCTTCTCAATCAAATGCGACTCTATTTCTTCAATATGAAACGAGAGAGATGTTATTAAAATTGGGTTTGTACCTGGGACTTGAATTTCAATGAACAAAAACTCACCTTTCATGTTTAGAATGATTCTCCTTAGTTTCCTGCAACAAGCATTGCAGTCAATGTTGAGCCTCATCACCATGCAATAATACTGCAATTATGCAGAGAAAATAAAAACTTCATTAGAATATTTAGTTTTGTTTTGACAATAAAGGGAAAGGGAGTTTCTGAATATGCTCAAGAACTTGCCTTTCCTGGCATGAAGAGGGAAGTCGAAGGATTAGGTACCACTGTTTGCGTCATTTTTTTTTTGTTTACTCAAAAAAGTACACAGAAAAAGAATTGATGGGAGTTGAGAATATGGAAGACCACCATGGACCAACCGATCATATTTCTACTTTTGGATTGTCTGTTGGAAATTCTTCTCCTTCATTTTGGAATCTGATTCTGTGCAGATGGAGAAAAAGAATTTCGTCTATTAACTACAAGCCTATGATCCCTAACTTAATGTTCAAGCCTGATATATTTCATGTCATAGTGACAAGGGCAAGCATTACTTCCTTTATGTGCTACGTTTTCTGCATTACCTCAAGCAACACAACAAAGCATCTCTTTCTTCTTTTTAAAGGTTTTATGTTGCACAAAACTTATTGCATCTCTCTCTCTCTCTCTTTAAACCCAAGCAAACTCATAAACCAACCGATTTACACATACAGCAGAATTGATTTATTGTTCATCGATGTAACTTGAAACTTATCTACATGGCCTACTTAGTCTCAGAAGTATTATCATACAACAAATTTTCCTTGGCCTGCTGGATCCTTTCTGAGTTGTAATCAACGGCGAGATGGGCGGAATATCCGTCTAATCATGGCGACTTTGTCAAGAGGATTCCTATATACGGCAGCAACTTGCTGTGTGGATGATTTACCAATACCTGCATATCTACTTGTTAGTGTCACCTTCTTTTCCAATACATTCACCACCACTGAATCTGTCCCTGCCAAAGGATGAGTACATCAAGATGCTTCCTGACAATATCATTATCACAATCAAATTCATCTTTGGATCTATTGATTCAAACTTCAGTTATTCCATCCAACTCATACACACAATGCAACTTGATTAAAAAGGATGCCCCGAATAAAAAAGTTACAAGGATCATAAGTATTCAAACATAAACTATGGAATGCGCCTGCAATTTCTGCGTTCAGAACTCCCAAAGTGTAAATCACTGCAATAGGATATCTAGACCATGCATGTAATCAAGAATCAGTCTAAACTATACATTAACTAGGAATTATTGATAAAGCTTAATCATATAATTCCATCGTTTTCTTTCTTTCTGTCTTTCTTTTTTTGGCAAATATCCACTAACCAATTTGAGAATATCAAGAACATTTATTTAAGGATGTGCCTGGAAGCAGAGTTCCAAGAAAATGACAAATAACCAATTTGAGAAGAGCAAGAATGTTTATAAAAAGATGTGCCTGGAAGCAGAGTTCTAAGAAAATGACAAGTAATCAAACTGTAATAAATGTTCTTTGTAGAACAGTTATTGTTTCCTCTTACTTCAAGCAAAACCACATGCTATTTCCACTAGAGAAAAGTAGGCAAGCAATTAGGACCACCCTGGTCCACCCACTACTTAAAGAGAAAAATAAGTAAAGGGCAACTTTCTGTTTAAAAAGATAACAGCAATAACATATCTAATTATGAACTTTTGCCTATGGTTTTCCACTTTTTCCCCTCCAACGCCTCCGACCCAAGAAATAAAGAATTCTAGAAATGACAAAGTTTTCCTCCAAAATGGTTAGGAGAAAAATGGGTAGGAGAAATTTCCTTTATGGGTTCAAAATCCATGCATAGTCCATGGAAGGCCTTATTGAAATCTTACCATTCATTCTCGCCATTATGTCAGCTACTCTCTTTTGACATTCTGCACATCGAATATCTGCTGAGAGAACAACTTCTTGGACCTGCTCTGAACAAACACCATGCATAAGTCCATAAAGCAGTGAAATTTAGACAACAGAATGAGAGAGAGAGAGAGAGAGAGTACACACAAGAGGCATGGTTAAAGATTCAAGAGAGGCAAGGCTGGTTTCAGAAAGCAGGAAACTCTTTGACTTTCTGATCCCAGTTCCTGGAAGCCCCTTCTTCTGCTGATCAACAAGAGCCATGCCTTCGTTATGTAACCATTCAAACAGAGGAGGGCCCTCATATAACGCAATTAAGGTATCGGGTTCAATCCCTAACTGCAGAGAGAGAGAGACAGAGAGAAGTTGAAAAAGATCTATGAACAGCTCCTGCCATACTGATAGAGCAATCCCATCCTTTGAGATGCTTCAGCTTTCATTCAGCAGTTGGAGAACAACGAAACCAAGATAATGGACATTGGACCATGACAAACTAGCTTGGTAAAGCCAAAAGGTCTTTACCTATATGCCTAGTTGTCATAGATGCTTCACTCACGAACACGGGCCCCACATAGTGTTGGAGAATTTTCAATGTCTTGAATTATTCCAACGAGGTTGCTTATATGACCAAACTCTTTATTAATCACTTTTTAGTTCAATGGATCAGATCAATCGTGTCAGAGAGCGTTTTAGCCGAAGAGAGCCAATCATTCGGCTTGGCATGGGGTTTTTGACGACTTTCGGTGGGTTTTTGCCAATAATCGTCAAATCTCCTGCCGTAAGCAAATGAAAATTTGAGTTGCTTTTAGTTCATTGTCTGAAAGGTTGAAAGATGCCCATCGGATCCTTGCTTGTGGGTTGTTAAAAATGGTAACCAAAGTCCATCAAGTGACCGTTTGGGCTAGATTCCATCCAAAAAGTTGTCAATTAGAAAGCCGTTGTCTGACTGTCTCCAACATTTCTATACACCAATTCATTATAAACAACGGTCCAAAACATGACACCAAATAAAAGGGAGAGAATGGAAGCCACCATTTCGCTATTATTTGTTATCATGTTTTAGATCGTTCATTTAAAATAAGTTAGTGTAATATAGCTCATTTTAAATTAAAGTTAACAATAAGACAAGCATACACAAAAAAATATATATTATGAAAAATATATCCATTCAGAAATCTTGTTTTTTCCACCGGCCGGCGGGTTTGCATAGAGTTGGCATACATCAGCAGCCTACAAAATCAAGATGCATGATGTTTATGCTAAAGAAAGTGAAGTTCAAGTTGCTGATATAGAGAATTCATAATCAAATGAGAACAAGACAAGATGAAAGCCAACACGACACACAACCTGAATGACCACTACCCATTCTTAGTCATTCTAATTATTAAATAACGTCTTACAAAAAAAAAAAATAATAATGATTAAATAATGAAACCCGGACAAAATAAAATAATGGCAATGATGCTAAGTTATATAAATATGCCATCCCGATGGTCACAAATAATGTTGGTCCAACGGAATACAATGCAGTATCTAAACCCCCAAAGGAATGGATCGGAATCTTTTACAATTGAACTAATCAAATTATACCAAATTTAACCAACCCCATAAAAAAAGAGGATTAATATTATGAGCATATCAAGACCAAATCAGAGCAAAAGCCCTACCATTGGCGGGTAAAGTTTTGTCCCAATAACCTAAAGGCAACACCTCTCAACCCACACACTCTACATGCGTAACATTGAAATATAATTTTTTTTTTTTTAAAAAAAAAAAAGTAATGCTAAAATCAACACTTATATCACAGTACAGTCACTTACCCTATAACAGTTATCATACCGTCGACAAAGGGATGGATAAGAATCCCATACAATTGGACTCCAAATTATACGCAATTTAAACAGGCCCATAAAAAAGACTGCAGGACCACCTAATCCAAGCAGCACAGGTCCAGAATCCACTTGCCCCTGAAATTATTCCACATACCATCCATACCCTATAAACGTACCACTGAAATATAAAATAAAAAACGTCTGAAAAACATCAATATTACGGAATCCACATGCAACTTTCAGAGCTAAAAATTCGAAGATGGAACAACTGAAATTTATTAAGCCGAGCAAGTTTTATACAAATTACATGGAGTAGAAACCCTCCCATACCCACGCTCAAGAAAGACAGAAGTTATACAAAGGAAGTTAGAGCTCTACGAGGTTATTCTACTGCACCCAAAATTTCTGCCTGAAACATGCAGGGCTTTATGGCTCCCCTCAGGCTATTGTTACATATAAATACAGAAACTACGACAACTGGATGCCATGACTCAAAGGAAACTTCCCAGGGTGACATTGCCGGGAGAACGACAAGGCCATAACAAGGGTGCAAAAATGGGCATATATATATATATATATGGCTTGGTGGAAGTGGAAAACTATAGACTTATCCCAACAAAAGCAACCAGTCACCTAGACATAACCAAGCTTGATAGAGACGAAACAACCGAAGTACTGAAAAGAGAATCTCCCATGTACTTGCAGTTCTCATGATCCACCTTCATCGATGTGGGAATTAAAAATCTCTCACACGAAATGATTTTACTACGCAGCTTCTGGACAGAGATTCCACCACCACGTCTTCTCTTCCTGGATGACTTCCATCTTAACTGGGCAAGCAAATCATCCTTTGAAAGATCACGAACCGCCTCCAATAATTTTGCCTTGTCATCTTCCGAGTCCGAACGAAAATCACTAGACCCAGTTTCATCTTGCTTTGAATGTCTGCTATAAGGAACGGTTGCTTGGGCTGGTTTGCCATCAGAAGATTTCCCTGCATCTGACTTTGTTTCTGAGCTAGATAATATTAAGTTAAGAAGGTCTGGTCTGTCCTTTACATGTACCCACCCACTTCCCAACCATTCTTGGGAATGTCTTAAGTCATCACGGCCAAAGATTGATTCCTGCTTTTCTCCTGCACCACAGTAAGAAATTAATAATCAGAAAATGAAAGCTAAACAAAAGTATTTTGCATTTAAATAAATGGAGCTATGTGTGCGTTTTTTTTTTTTTTTTTTGGAGAGGGTGGGTTGGTTGGTGAGGCCCGTGAGGGAACCAGGGCACTGTGTGAGGGAGGAAATCTGCAAATAGATCTTGAAGGAGTAAATCATGTTCAAACCTGGAAAATAAACATGTAGTTCATCTTCGGCTTCCTTTTGTACTACAATGCCTTCCCACCACCCATCATGCCGCCACACATCCACAACAGCACCAACATCAACAGCCCACGAAACTCTGCCTTTATTACACTGTGGGGGCGGCCGAACAGTAGTTCTCCCAGATATTCGAAGGCCCAAATGATCAGGAGCTGCAACCCTGGATGCTATTATCCATTCCTTCAACATCAAATCAAAAACTTTCTAGTAAGATCAAGGAATATGGGATGATATTGTCCATGAGTTCAAAAAATAAAGAAAAAGAAGAGAAATTATACAATGGTTAAAATGATTGCATACCTCAAGTTTTTTGGATTCATCTGTGGCATCCAGAATATCTTTATATTGAACCTTCACCTTATCTTTGTGCTTCTTGATGATCAAAGCTCTAAACCAGCACCCCCTAATACCACTGTCTTGAGAGAGAACTTCCACTTGAGAACCTACAGTTAAATACTGCAAAGGATTCTGCTTTGCATCTCCTTTGGATAAAATGGCAGCAGAACCTCCTCCTCTTATTCTGCAGATTTCAGTTCCACATTTTCTATCAATACCACTGTTGCATAAATTTTGAACATCCTCCAACGTTGCATGCATTGGCTCTATTCTGTTAGTGTATTGCAAGTGTACATCATCTTCTTTTGACTGGCAAAGCCTCTTTTTAGGTCTGATTCCAATGGTATCATTGACATTTTCTTCAGCTTTCAGACCATCAAAATGCTGAGAATTCCCCTGAGCATTTGAAGGAGAAAGGGTGTACATATATACGAGTATTTCCTGTTTCCAGTAACCTTTAATTTGTGTTATGTCAAAAGGCTTGACATCATCATTTTCAAACAGCTTGTAGCAAACAAATGGTTCCAACCGAGTGTGTGTAGCTTCATTCAGAAATTTCTCAAAATGCTGGGGACTGAGTACAGTAGCCAACCCATCTATGCATTCAATACTGAGATCTTGAAGACAAAGAGAGAAAAAAATCTCTCTGTCATTAAAATTGGGAGGCAAAACAACACCAACCTCATCAATTTTATGAAACCATCGTACCACAACCATCTTGTTGCCTCTAGAGTCCTCATACATGTCTTCTAAGTGAGCTGCAAGACGCTTATCCTCTTCCGCTAAAACATGTACAAAGTCATTAACCTAACAGATTTGGAAGAGAAGAGGAGAGACAAAAGAGTATGGGATGAGTAAGATGACAGAGGAATCGTAACCAAAGAATATATCCTAAAAAGAGTGCGCAACACCTACATGGATATAATCAATCAAAAACACCACATGAGATGAGGAAAAGAACACTCACAGAGATTTTGACACCATTTCTGCGAAAAGACTGATAATGCCTCCGTTTTTTCTTGCAAGTCCAAGGTGAACCTAACCATAGAAATTCTTTTGTATAATGGCCCAGCTTCTTTAAATGAGTGTCCTGGATCCAAAAAAGAAAAAAGAGAATATTATTGACAATCATATAAATAAAAAACCCTTCAGAGTCTCAAATAGACAGAAAATCACAAACCAGCTGTGCATGATTCTTACCTTCAAGGTTTGAACATCCAACTCACAAACATTTCTACCATCCAAAAAGACACCGGCCAAATGGGATGTGTCTTGATGTTGAGGTGGCGAATCTATAAATTGTAGGAAAAAAAAAAAGAATACAATTAAAACTAAACAAATAAGGTAGCATGGATAAAAACAAACTTCAATTTTTGTCAAGAAAACATGAAATAATAAATCTGCAGCTATATATAAGAACATACGCAACCAGATTATCAACCTGAACACACTTCATGTGGGAAAGTACAACCCATAGAAGTACAGAGAATCAGCGAAAGGGTTTAGGATTGACTAGGACCAGAAAAACTGAATAAATCGAGACATACATAGGAATATTATTAACGACGAAATGATTAAAATTTGACCATGAAAGATCTTAACCTAGAAATTTTGGGGGCATAAGGATTCCGAGGCTCTCAACCAGCTCTTTAAAAAATTGAATCCTGCAGCCCAGATCACAGTCAGTTCATTATAACGTGAACACCCAGAAGATTAACTCATAGTCACAGACATGGCAGATAACACAGGTCGAGGTTGAAGCAAAATAACAAAAAATAAATAAAAAATAAAAAAAGTCCGCAAAATAAAGCACAATACTCAAATGTTGTGGCTCTATGAAAATTCATGGGTCTGGAGTTCTCTAGATTACGGAAGATGGTCTGATTCGAAAATTCAATACGAAAAAAAGGCAAGGGAACATTGAGAAAACACGCAAAAACCCTAGAAGTTTGATAATTTGTCCAAACAAACCAGAAACTCATAAAGTTTCAACATCTCACAGATCAGAAATGGGGACCCAAAAAGCGATATGGCTTCTTAACCAATTGAAAACCGTAAAAAATGGATCTTCTGCAAAAACCAATTCCTTTAAGAAATCTGATTGTAATAAACCGCGCCCAATTTCCGTCAATTTGTTGACTTGTGAATTATGAGAAGGATCTGAAGGAAGAAAATTCCCAACAAAATCTCAAGAAAAAATCCATGTAATTCTGCATAGACCTTCATCATACCCGCTCAGATCTAACAAATTTACTCCACCACCCCCCTCCGGAAAAAAAAAAAAAAAAATCCTTACCACAAACACAAACCGAATTGAAAACAAGAACCGACAAAACAACACAAGACTCGTCTTTTCTTCTTCAATCAGACGAATCTCAGGACCCCCAAAGAAACCCACAAAATAAAGAAGGGAAAAAAGCCTAAGCCAATTTCGAAAAGAACGGAAGGAGAGAGAGAGAGAGAGAGAGAGAGAGAGAGAGGGGTATGGATATGCACCTGTAACGATGAAGTTGAGCCAATCAACGACCTCTCTGCGAGACTTGAGCTTCGAGAGCGACGACGAAGAGGGAAGGAGCGCTCGGTCCCTAATCGCATAGTGGTACGACATGTGCCTCAGGCTCTTCTCCTTCCCTATCACCACCAGATCTGTCGTTCCATCCCTCCTCTTCAGAAAGTAATGGACCTCTCTCCTGCCCTTGTCGCTGGACACGAACACCTCCTCCCAGCTCACGTACTCCGACGACGATGTCGTTTCTCTGGCCGCCCCCAACCTTTCCATCCCACAACTCAAACCTCTCAATCCCTCTTTCTAAACTCCAATTCCGAACACCCTATCTCTCTCTCGCTCTCTCTTTGCGTTTTGAGTTTCTCTCTCCCCCCCTCTCTCTCTCTCTCTATTATTTAAGGAGATGAGGAGGGGGGGAGGAGAGAAAGATTTGAATGGAAAATCGCAACTGTGCTAGGGTTTGGAGATGGACGGCTGGGATTGGGTCCGCGAGGATGACACGAAGGAAGGACGTAGGAAATTGCGGAGATTAACTATATGGGTGGGAAGTTTGTTTTGGCTCTTTTTCTTTTTCCTTTTATGAAAATGCCCCTGGTCGATTTTCGAATTTACCGGGTTTTTCGATATCCATCACATGGTGATATTGGGAGGGACAACGTACAAGTTGAGTGGTGGAGCCCGTAGTTGCCGGCGCGTTAGGGAAAGACTCATTCGGTCTGATTGCCAGCTGTCGTGATAATGATTTTACTTAACTTTTAACTCTCACGTAAATCTACTATAATTAGTGAATTTATTCAAAACATAAATAACGCATACATGCTTCCAAACCACGTATCTTCCCTAAAATTAGAATTTAGACATCATCAGATCCTAAGATAAATCCTATGTTTATTAATGTGTCTTGAGAATTTTTTTTATTTAAAAAATGTTTTAATATGACATAAATACTAAAAATTTTTATGAAAAATATAATCGTGCTTTAGAATGTAAACTAAAAATCGACAATGTGTAATGACTCGTTTTGTATATTGGTGCATGTAACCTTATTAAGAGATTGTTGTTTCTTCTTGATTACAAATAATGTTTTTTTTTTTCCCCTAAGACGCGGGAAGCAATCCATAAAAACAAGGCACTCACCATTTCTTCCATAAACAACTTTTTAAATTTTCCTTTTTCTTTCTTATTAAGTAAATCCTCACTTATGCATTAGGCATCATAATATTTTTCTTATGTCACACCCGACTTGATCACATGTGTTTGTTTTTCTTCTCGTTGAATATTTTTTTGACTTGGAGTATAATATTCAACCAAGTGACTATTCAACAATGAATTATATAGTTAAGGAAAGTAATTATAACTCGAAACATTGATGGTGTTGAGAATTGGGCCAACAAAGCCCCACAACCCACAAAATATAGAATTGAGATCCATTATAATTGAAGAGAAATTTGAGATTTTCTAATTGTTAATCGTGACAATTCATTTTAAATTCAATGGTTTATAAAATGTCGATTGTTTTTGTATAACCGATGCATTAAATACTGACTTTTGTTTTACCGAGGTTTAAATAATTTTATTGATCATTAAATTTAAAATAAATTATCACAATTAACAATTAGAGAATTTTCAATTTTTTATCAATTTGAGAGAATCTGGATCCCAAAACATAATTACACAGGCTTATAAAACATGTCAATAAGATGAAAAACGGGCTCATATATAAGATTCTTTCATGTTATGTACCACACAAGAGATTCGTATACACAACCGCATAATCACATTAAGGCCTACTATGCTAAATACATTCCTAAAGTATAAAGAGGGAGGGGTTTAGAACTTGGGTCATAATGGGAAAAAAGACACACAATCACTACTATAAAGCATAATTAGATAAAAATATTTTTATTATTCACACTTATTTTATATTGATTAACATGTCATATTTTTACTAACTTTGCTTTGTTTTTTAAAATAATTGACATGAAAAGTTACTCAAAATATGTAATATTAATCAATATAAAATGATTATGATAAATAAACATAAAAAATAAAACAAAAAAAATAAATTTGAGCATTACTCTTTGTGACATAGCACATCGATTACACAAGAAGCTATACACAATTTTTTTAAGGTTGTACTAAAAATTATTATTAAATTTTGAAAAAATTATTATTAACTTTTAAATACAGTAAATACTTTTTTTTTTTTTTTTTTTTTTTTGTGTGTCGCGTTCAAAAATATGCCCAAGAGAAAAATGAAAGTGAGAATGAGAATAAGAGCTCGAATTGCTTGACAAGGCAGTCAGAATTCACGCTTGGAAAATATTTCGCACTGTGAAGTGTTAACGACCGTTACTGGTGGCAATTTTACTGCAAGTTATAATTGGCGACACCCCGACAGGTCCCTCTCCAACCTTTTAAAAGGCAATTGGGTATGGTGGGGAGACCAAAAAAACAAAAAAGACGTTATTTATTTACAAAAGATCTCAAGTGGGAAAAAAGACTGGACCGGGCCCTTTGCTGCGAGTTCTCTTGTTATGCTGATATAATTTTCCATTGGGCCATATGAGTTAATTAGTTAAGAATTTCAATTATTATTGTTTTATACATATATATCTTTCTTAAAACATAAATATTAATAAAAATTCAAGCTCCCCGTCAAGCTCAGTCCCGATGCCATTGTGCTCGATCACCACTCATGAGAGCTAGAGACAGACAGAGAGAGAAAACAAATATTTCGATAATATTTATGTAAGATAGTTTTAAGGAGGTTATAATTAAGTAATTCTTTTTTTTTTTTTTCCATTTTTAACATAATTTAATTCCATATAAAGGTTGGTAAATGATTAATTTTATTATGAAGTCATCTTAAATAAATTGAAAGATTTATCATGTATATGTCAATAATGTGTGACAATATATTCAATATATACAACTAGCCAATTTAAAATAGAATAATTTTTTTTTTTTTTAAAAAAAAAAAAAAAACACGTCTCCAAGAGGTAGCTCAATCGGCTGGGACCACACTTAATGAAGTGGAGGTCACTGGTTCGAATTCTCTTCCTCTTTTTGTGCAGATATGTCAAAAAAATAAAAAATAAAAAAATAAAAAATTGTATATAGACTAAAAAATAGAATGATCCTATTCCCGCCAATAAAGCGTCAAAACAGCAACTTTGTCATTACAAATATCATTGGCGTATTATTTAATTGTGATTATAATATAACAAAAAAATGTGGAGAGTGATGAATAAAGGCAGAATAGGTGACGTGACCCATAGGAAATGGCTCCAAAAGACAGCTAAGGCCGGCCCTAAAACTGGGAAGCACTAGGAGAGCGGGAAAGTCATACGGGATCTTTTTCTTATTCTTCACGAATCTGACCGGTTGCCTCGCTCAAATGAAACCACTTTTTGTCACCGGAATTTCCCGGTAACCGCGATGGACCCGGCTGAGTTGGAAGCATCCGTTTGCCAGATATTCACGTGACCTCAACTCAACCTGTCAGTTTCTGATTGCGAGGAAGGACAAGGGGAGCACGGCCTTACGTGCTTACCATAACCCACGAATTAATGCTCGAAAATACAAACGTGACTAATGCATACTTTTCAACCTTTTCTGCTTGGTTTGATGGTCGACGACTGGACTCAACTCAAATTTACATTTTAAATTTTAAAAAATTCGTACAATTATAGATATTTTGGAAGTTCAAAGTTTGAATACTATGCTGTGTAGATTTCATGTAAAAAGTTTAGGGAACATTTTGAATTTGTTCCAAATTTTAAATTTGCATATAAATTTATACTGAAAAAAATAAAAACAACAAATTTGCATAAATCCATTAAGGCAACAAACTTTTATTACGAGGCTATGTCTTTTCTCTATAATTTGTCTCTTTCTGTTTTTCTAGACAACACAAAAGAAAAAACTTCAAGATAAGAAAAAATCTAGATATTTCTTTCTCAATTTTCACGGTAGCAGTGCTTCGTGTCTTCTTATTAAACTACACCGGTCTCCATTTCTAGCAGGTTGCTTTAAATCTAGTTTGTAAATCTATATCCAAATCTAGTTTTTCAACCTTAGATTTGACCGTCCTCTTCGGTCAAGGCGTGTCTTCCGAAGGAATGTCTACAATGCCATGCTCCTCTACTGCTGCTTGTAGGGTTTTTGTTTTTTGTTTTTTGTTTTTATTTATTTTGTTTGTCATGGCCTTTGGGTTGGTGATAGATTTGTTGTCCTGACTTTCGGGTTGAGAATGTAGTAGATCGGTGTAGGGGCTTAACTCTCACGGCTAGATTTTTAGTTTTTAGTTGTTTTTTTATTCTTGTTTTGTATTTGGGTAACCCATTTTTTAGATCTAGTCTACACAAAGTATATATGTTCCATAAATATAATAATACACGGGTTAGCGGAAGTTTTAAGTTATTTTTATGACTTTGTAACCTTCATAACTTTTGGTTATGATTTTTCAGAGTTGTATGCTTTATATTGTAAGAGCTTTATGCTCATGAAATTTCATCGATGCAAGTTTCATATTTTTCAAAAAAAAAAAAAAAACTTTTATTATTATTATTAGTTAGTGATGTGTATGTCACCGCTTTATTTTAAAATTTGAAGTGATCTAACACTATAAATGCAACAAAGTAACAAAACAAAATTTTGACTATAAAAAGATTTTAAATTTGCTGTATATAGTGTCGCGTTATTTAAAAATTAAAATGATGTGGTAACATATTTACTATATGCACGGGCAAAACTATACACACAGTTATTTTGGGCCTAACAAGGTCTGAGCGAGTCTTTGCTTGAAATGGGCTTCTTGATCCGGTCCCAAAGGAAGAAACCTAAGTATATGATGATAGATTATAAAATGAATTCTCTCTGTTGCCCATTTCAAGTCTGAACCACTAATGCGGTTGAAGAACTTTTTCTTGGGTTAAGCCCGAATCCTTGTAGAAAATATTATTTTCCTTTTAATCCATGGAGCCTCAAGCAAGTTGTAGCTCGTGGGCTCTAATAATGCAATAATACATATTACAATTTATATTATCTTTCATGTATCGCCTCTAAAAGCCCATTAGGTTTGGGCTTTCAAAAACCTAACAACCGTCTGGATCTGAGCTTACTGACTATACAATCTTTGGTGTAATCCATTAAAAAGTTGTTAAATATTTAATATAGTATTAAAAAAATTACATCACGTGTAATTGACACCCAATCTAACATATATATAGAATGAAAATTCATATATACTCCATAGGGTATGTTCGTTATCATGTTTGGGGGTATTTTTGTTTTTTATTTGAATAAAAAAGTATTTTGATGTAATATAAATGAAAAAATAATTTTTGTGCTTTGACGAGCGTTTTCTATTTTGAATTGTTTGTTAATATTTTATACTTTAAACAAAAATGTTAACAAATATGACCAAGCTATTTTGGTGACTTTCTTCTTTATTCATTTTTTCGGCATTTTCATGATTTATTTAGCCCATCAGTGAAGTCAAACATCTTAATAATAATTCATTGCTATAGGTTGTTCGTTCTATAATTCTATAAAAAGTGGAAGTTGTGATTTATTTGTGGAGCAATAAAGTGTGAAAACACTTCTTTTTTTCCCTAATCTGTAAAGAGGGGTAACAAATAAGTGGATTGTTAAAGTTGTTTTATATTTGTATGGTTCTTATGTGACGTTATGTTCTTACTGTTTAAAGAAAGAGAAATGCTATAAACTACATTTCAAAATTTATATACCTCTTAAACTATCACTTAATTAATAATAGTTTTTATTTTTCAAGCTTTCAAGCTTTCGCGGGGCTCTGAGTTGGCTCAGGATAAGTCAGGGGCCTTTGGGCCCATTGTCAGGGCAGGGCCAATGTGACCCGAAGGTTTTGGGCCCTCAGTAGAGGGATCCACTGAATCGGTATTGGACCTTCTCTTCAGGCTGGCCCAAAATAGATTAGCAAGATAGCCTAAATGAGGAGCTTCTTCGCAAACAATTCGTAACGATTTGGCGTGGGAATTCTTGTAACGAACTTGAGGGTCCTCAAAGGCAAAATCAGGAAAATGCAGCGGGCGATGTTACCACAGTGAGTAGGGAGTAGCTCCAAGCTCTTCCTAAATCCCAACCAACTTCCCACCTCGTCTTCTCCGCCCCCTGCATCTCCCTCTTATTTCCTTTCCCTCCTACTCTCGCAACACTCTCACGCACAAACGCAAACACAAAAAAGACACTCTCTTTCTCTCTCTCCCATCAATGGCTCTTCTCGTGAGGCTTCCTCTCTCCAACGCTTCCGTATCCTTCTCCTCCTCCCTCTCCCTCTCCCTCCCCACGCAATCTCGCTCGTCTTTTCGCGCCAAGAGTCCGCGTCGGAGGAGGCCCATTCTGACCGTCCAAGCCAAGATCAGGGAGATCTTCATGCCGGCCCTGAGCTCCACCATGACGGAGGGCAAGATCGTCTCCTGGATCAAGGCCGAGGGGGACCGGCTCTCCAAGGGCGAGAGCGTCGTCGTCGTCGAGTCCGACAAGGCCGACATGGACGTCGAGACCTTCTACGACGGCATTCTCGCCGCCATCGTTGTCCCCGAGGGGGAGTCCGCCCCGGTTGGGGCCCCCATCGGCCTCTTGGCCGAGTCCGAGGAAGAAATCGCCGAGGCCCGAGCCAAAGCCGCCTCTAAATCCTCTTCTTCCGCTCCCAAACCCGCTACTTCCCCTCCTGAAACCGCTACCTCCAGTCCGGCTCCTGCAATCCCTCAGCCTCCGCCCGCTAAGCCAGTCTCGGCCGGTCCGAGGAAGATCGTAGCGACGCCGTTTGCGAAGAAGCTAGCGAAGCAGCACAAGGTGGATGTTGAATCGGTGGTGGGGTCCGGTCCGTTCGGCCGAATCACGCCG
This sequence comes from Corylus avellana, assembly GCF_901000735.1. Taxonomy (NCBI): domain Eukaryota; kingdom Viridiplantae; phylum Streptophyta; class Magnoliopsida; order Fagales; family Betulaceae; genus Corylus; species Corylus avellana. The sequence continues at coordinate 669,595 of NC_081546.1, forward strand.
GCTGACGTGGAGGCTGCGGCCGGAATTACGCCTTCGAAGAGTAGTACCGGAGGCGAAGCAAATGCCAGAATAAATATCGCCGCCAAGCCGGCTGCGCCGAAACCTGCAGCTCCAACAGCCGCTCCGCCTCCGATTCCGGGCTCCACGGTCGTGCCGTTCACGACGATGCAAGCAGCGGTGTCGAAGAACATGCTGGAGAGCCTCACCGTGCCGACTTTCCGCGTGGGTTATCCAGTTACCACCAATGCGCTCGACGCGCTGTATGAGAAGGTACATTTTAGGTCCCAATCATTCTTTGGATTCAAATTAGCGTACTTGGTGTTTGACAATTTGATTTGGTACTGAGCAAGGGATTATGTGTGCATTTTCAGGTGAAACCAAAGGGTGTGACCATGACTGCGTTGCTAGCCAAGGCTGCAGCCATGGCACTAGTTCAGCACCCAGTTGTCAATGCAACCTGTAAAGACGGCAAGAGTTTTACGTATAATAGTAGCATAAACATTGCGGTTGCTGTGGCAATCGATGGTGGGTTGATTACCCCTGTTCTTCAGGACGCAGACAAGGTAAGTGATTCCATAAAATTATGTGATTAATCGTTGTAACTTGTAATTAAGCTTAATAGGTATTTGGTTTTTGGTTTTCTGAGTTTGGAGTTAGTTTTTTAGTTGATTACCTGTACTTGATGGGGCAGTTGGATTTGTATCTGTTATCTGAAAAATGGAAAGAGCTGCTGAAGAAGGCCCGAGCAAAGCAACTCCAGCCTAATGAATACAATTCAGGTTTTTACTTTTTTTTTTGTTTTTGTTTTTTGGGTGATATAATCTGTTAGGAGCAAATAACAGTTAGTTATTCTCGAATTCTATGCAGGGACTTTCACTTTATCCAATTTGGGCATGTTTGGAGTGGACAGGTTTGATGCTATTCTTCCTCCGGGCCAGGTGAGTGATAACTAACAAGGGCTAGGATTTTTTGACCCTCATGAATTGATGGGATTGTTCTGCCTATTATAGTTATTTAGCCATTTGCTCAAAGTTTGGGAATGATGTTCAGGGGGCCATCATGGCTGTTGGAGCATCAAAGCCAACTGTTGTGGCTGATGCAGATGGATTCTTTAGTGTGAAAAGTAAAATGCTGGTAAGTTTAGTTTCCATTTCTTCTTCAATTTATAAGATGATGTACTTCACACTCACAAGCTTATTAATTGGAAGACCATACAAGGATCCAAGTCAGATTTCTAAGGCATTTTGGGGTATCAGTCTGTCAATTAACCTGTACAGGTTGTTCTATCAATATATGAGTAGTTGGGGTATATGAAAAGATAAACTAATTTATCTTTGGCAGTCACAATCTCAACTAATTTATTTAAAGTTCTGTAGTTCTAAGTTCTAGCAGCAATTTTGTGCGTCCTTCATAATTTCACTAGATTTTAGAATCAATTGAATAGGGAGCTCATTTAGACTAAAATGCCTGTTGAAGGGAAAAGACCAAAAGTATCAGCGTTCATTTTTTTGTGAAGTCCAGTATGAGAAGTAGCCCGTGGGCCTTGGCTCATGTGATAAAAGGCGAGGGGCTAGGTTTTGGGCCTTGGCTCATGTGATAAACGATCTGTTTGGGAAATATTCTAGTTCCAATATATTATTCTATGTGATAAACAAAAGCATGTGCCTATTGCAAAAACCTTGTAGTGATAAGTTATACCGTGATTTATGCTTCAATTACAAGAATAATTGCAGATACATCTTTGGCAGCGTGTTTCCAATAACTGTTTTGGAAATTTTGGCCTAATCGTTGTCCATTTCTCTAAATCTGAAAATCTAGTTTATGCATCTTCCATCCATTCTTGTTTGTGAGACTGAAACAATGGAAGAGAACTTGATCTTGAAAATACTTGTTGTCATTTTTCCATATGTCAAAAATACATTTTTGAGGGGAAGAAATTTTTCCTAAAATCCTTCCCTGTCATCCAAAGAAAAATAGTAGACAGATGGGTGGTAACCATCTCACTTAGGGGCCTTGCACTGTATATAAGAAGTAGCTTCATAGCTTAATTCTTTTTGAAGCATGTCATTAAATATGCTTATTTGTTTTAACTGTTTACCTAAATAAGTCTTTCACGGTAGAAGAATTTCTGAATGCCCATTGAACTTAGACTATAAAGGAGTGGTAAAGCAGGAACTGGAGATGAGGAAAGAGAGAAAAAAAAAATGCAAGTGAATAGTCCTCCAGAGCAAGAGTCTATCATCTTCCATCAGGACTTGGACTTGGAGAGGATTCAGAAGGGGTGTGGATTTTTTAGGAATTTCTTGGTCATTCGTGTTATAGGAATTCATTTTGTAAATGATGTTTGATTTTAGAAAGAAAACTAGAGGAACTAATGAAGAACTAGCCGCAGGAGTTGAAAGGAGGGTAATATCGGAAATCATTTGTAAAAGATTGAAAATCCTGGACTCCAGGAGCTTAGGTTTTTTGCAATTTATCTCCAAGGTTGAACTGCAATTTTGCTGGGTCTGCTAGAGCTGTCAACAATCACTCTGAACTTTGGCTCTCTTGCATTTCATGGATATATGCTTCTATTTGTATTACTTGGCACGCTATTAATGAAATTAACTGTTGTCTGCGAGGGTCAAAGTGTTTATACGGGAGAGAACACTTGAAAGGAGAGATTGTATCTTAACCTCATCCCAATGCTCACCTATTTGAAATGACTGTAAGGGGAACAGAATGCTCCCTCTGAAGTTGTTCTAACTAAATGGCTTTGAAGTTAAATTTGCTAATTTATGTTCTTGGACTCCAGTATTTGGATATATGAATATCTTTTAATTACTGCTTGGGTTGTACCAGTTGGGTCCCTCGGCTATATATGAACATTATGCATTTTCTGCATTTAATTTTGTCAATTAAAAAGAAAACAGGTTATCGGCTGAAAAAGACACCCAAATTTCTTTAGTAGTTTAAAAATTCTACCTAAGATCTTAACTGAGTTGGCATGTGAATCTTTTAACAGGTGAACGTAACAGCTGATCACCGGATTGTTTACGGTGCTGACTTGGCTGCCTTTCTTCAGACCTTTGCAAAAATTGTTGAGAACCCGGAAAGCCTGACATTGTAGACGATGCATCAGGTTTCTACAAATTGAAACCTGCTGAATTTCAGTCTCTATTCTCTAGTGGATAACGGATGATAATGGTGTGGCTTACCGGACAGTGCACAGCCTAGTTTTGCGGTGGTCCATAGCAATATTATGCTCGTGTTGTATTTCATTTTGTTTTGGGTTTATATAGGCTTCCAGTACTTTTTCAGATATTGTTGAGTCGATTTTTATAGAGGGGAATAACTTCGAAGTTTTTGATGGGACTCTGGACCTGTTTTGTTAGGAAGGGAGTGATCTTTCAAGTTCATTTCCTCAGCATTATTAGGTCACCAAATTTAGATTTGTATTTGCAGTTTGACATTGGCTAAAAGCTCTTTATGGTATGAACTGAAACAACCCCTTGGGAATATAATAATTTACTTTGCTAAACCATACAGATCGTTCTCAAATTTGACTGTTCTAAACCAATTTTGGCAAAAGATTATACTTCTTGCCTGGTGACAACTGTTTGTATACAAGTCATCATATTACATAGTCTTGATAAGCACTGCTACATCTTAAAAAGAACAAAGTTTTCCTCTAAACTAAATGCAGGAATTTTTTTCAATTCAGTCTATTAAATTGATATGTAATCAAAATGCATATGATTCTCACGTGAATTTTTAAAGGTATATGTGAGAATTACATGCATTTTGAACACATGCCAAACTTAATAAACTGAGTTGACGAATTTGGACTTCCTGTTAAAAATGCATGCCATTAACTATGGCTCCTGTTAAAAATGCATGCCATTAACTATGGCTCCTGTTAAAAATGCATGCCCATTAACTATGGCAAAACTAATATCGCATAATTAATTGGATATGATAAAAGCATCAATGGGTTAAAAAAAGAAAAGAAAAGGAGCGCTAGAAATGGTTATTGATGAATAAGAAACACTTCAAGGAAGCTCCACGGCTGTCTTCGAACAGCAAGATTCATGACAGACTTCCTAGGCTACCATGGAAGAAGAAATCTCGCACAAATGTGAAGTCACCAGTCCAAGCTGATATTCCTGGAGCGGTAAAGCTTGTCAATGTAGGCTATTACAGGAAGCACAGCACTGACATACCTTCTCATTTTCTTCTCTGCTGACTGATCTGCAACACCATCGATGATAGAAGTTGAGGCCTCTTGGGAAGGCTACATTTCTAATATAAAATTGAATGAGATTATGGGAAGAATCAAAGATATATGATCATTATCCGTTCACTATTAGATCAGGCTGAACATTACTAAAAAGGATGAAACCTGATAAAACCTTTCTTAGCAATCCTCAAACAGAGAAGGCGTAGAAAGAAAATGTAAAATATAATGAAAAAGATAAACACAGTCGTAATGAATTGTATATCTACAACAGGCATGCTTACTATCTTCAACAACAATTTCCAATGCGTTTTCATCTATATGTGATTAGTTACTTCTATTTGCTATGTTAACAGGCATCATCAATGCGCTTTAGTGTATCAAGCTTTGGGATTAATTTTTGTTCGAATATAAAGTGTAGAGTGGAAAAATGTTGAGTCTAAACCCAATAATTTAAGCTTTTGCGTTGAGTAATATCCAAGATGTTATATTATAGTCTCACTTTGAAACGAAACTAGAGTTTCTTATCAGGAGGGAAGGGTTGTGTCTCACTTTGAAACGAAACTAGAGTTTCTTATCAGGAGGGAAGGGTTGTGTTCATTTTTGTGTATGCATAGTTTATAGAAGCAAATGAGCTGTGGGTTAAATGAGTATCAGGTGGGTTAGATTTTTGGGTTGTTCAACAACTGTTTAGACTTTTAATATTTTGAGCCGTTTTCTTTCTTTTTATGAGATTTGGGTCGTATAAAGATGTGGGTTAAATGTGTGTATATACACATACATACTTTTAAGAAAATTCATAATGGGGGCACCTGGTGCCGTCTCTGGTCTCACGAGTAGACTTTCCATAGTTGGATGTCCTCAACACCTTTGTCTTTACCATTGCAATAATAAACAATGCAAATCAAGACTTGGTCCTCAAAAGTAAAATTTTGAATAGAACTCACCAGTTTCGTTGAGCTTGTGCAGAAGTTTGTCTCTTGTTGGAAGAGCATACATCCCAGCAGCTACCGCTGTCCTCACTGTCCATGAGTGGTATGGTGCACAAACTTGCGCATAAGCTGTTGAAGCTGCTGCCTTCAAAGAGTGATCTCTAAAAGTGCAAAAAGAAGATTATTAGATGTTATCAGAGAAGATTCAAGAAAATAAATAGTAAATAGTACTTTTAGAAGTACTACAACTTTTATTACAACAAGTTCTTTACAAACTGGTCAAATTTATCTGTCAGCCACTAAACAATCTATTATTAAATAGATGCTGCATATTTAAACAGTGAACAAACAGATGCTGCATCTTATTCGAACTGCAGAATGCAATAGGAAAAAAGATGAAGGATACAATTGTGAAGGGGGTGAAACATACTCAGTTGAAAAAAAGTGCTCAAATAAAGCTCTGATGAGGTCAAGCCCCTGTCTAACTCGTCGTAAATTACGTGAAAGGCTTCCTGGTTTCTTTACAGTGCCATTTGAAACATCGAGATCAAGTATTTCTTGTAAAGTGCTATGTGTCCTTGATGCTTCCTTAAGATTGCGAACCTGTTTGCATCAAAAGGGCCATTGGATTCAGGAAGCATATCTGAATGCACCCATGAAAAGTGTTCAAATCAATTGGACCCGACAAGCGACATAAAGGAAGGATCAATACATGTAAATGTTGTAAGAAACACAAACTTCAGAAGCCAAGTTCAAAGGCTCCCTGAAGTCTCCAAATGTGCATGTCAATTTATCAAGATATTATCTACTTGATGCTCCATATTAAAGCATCCTGAAAATATTACATTACATTCCAACAAAATTGAATGCCTCACCTCGAAATAATCACGGTTTGGGAGAGGAAAAAGATTCGATTCCTTCAGATATTTATAAATACTTCAAAATTACTTGATTTGCACCCAATAACACAGTAATGTTGTATCAATAATTTATTGACAATTTCACATTTCTATTATATGTGAAACTCGAACAAACACAATGAGGGAAAATAAATGGGCAGAGAAAGATTGAGAGGGCGGTGAAGAAAAACAACCTTGGCGACGTACTCCAATTCGGCGAACTTGAAAGCGATGCCGAGGCATTCAAAAAGAACGGAGACCCAAGAGCAGGCGTCGCAGAAGGTGTCCAATCGGAGCCGCGCCTCTTCTTTGGACCCTTCCTTGTGTGATTTCAAGAGCCTGGCGAGCTCCTCGAAGGCCTCCGCTATGGACGACAGAGGCGTCACAGAGCCATCGTTGAAACTTTCCACTGCCACCCCGTCCATCTCATTGTTTCGTTTTGGTCGTCCTCAAAAACCTATATATTCCTTTCACCGCCATATTTGAATCCTCGTGAGTCGTAATGGGGCTTAATTATTGGGTCCCACACGTAAAAATATATTTCCTTGCTTTTGGCGTTTTGGCCTTTGGGATCTTTGTGTTGGAAAGACACGCGACGTGTGAGGAAATGGAAGGGCGGTTCGCGAGAAGGTTCGCTACGGATGCGCTGTGCCTAAGACGCAACCTTTCCCTTTGCTTATTAATCAGAAACACTCGCAGAGAGAGAGAGAGAGAGGAAAAGTCAAGGAGGCACGTGTAGTATGTTGGGTCCAATATGGACCACGTGAGCCCATGATCTTTTTAGAATGGGATTCAGCCCACCCAATTCGCGTACGGCATAAATTCTGTCTTCACGATGGACCGAATCTGATTCTTCTTTCTTCTACGATCCACGGTGGATGGAATTTAATATCTTCTAAATTTTTGGTATAATTATAAGCTTTTTGATGATTTAAAGTTTTTTTATTTCGTTACGTTACATAGCATTTTTTTTTTTTTTTTTTTTTTTTTTTAAAAAACGCCTTTCAAAACAATCAACAATCATAATTCATATCCCTTGAGTGGTTCAAATCGACGTCATAGTAATTAAGCTGGTTGAGTTGAAGATATACAAGAAAAGATGATTTAAAATTGAGTTCTTTTACTTTACATGATTTTAGAAAATTAATTTTGCAAACACGATCATTCACGGGTCTTGTTGTGATTGATCATTTACTCAGTTATATGTATATTATAAACATATAATCAATTGTGCTCTATTAATTGAGATAGTAAACCTTTTGAAGGTAGTACGTATAACTTTGGTATCGTTAAGTTTGAGATTATTTAATTTAATATAATATCGGAGTAAAAATTCTAAATTTGAATATTGTCGCTTTATTTTTTAGGTGGTCTATTAATTTTTTAATTACATGGACCTTGAACAAAAAAATATATTCTAGAAGCTAAAAATGAGTATCTTAAGCAATTTCAATAGTTTTTTTTTTGGGTTAACAAAAAGCAAACATGATGACATAACAAATCCAACGGCTCTCACAAATTGCAAATACTATTATCCTACCATTGACTCCATCATCAACCTCTCAATATTTCATGTGTTGGAGTACTCTTTTATTAAGAAAATCTTTGAGCGCACATATAAAGAAAAACGTTTGAATATTAATTATATGATTATATAAATCAATTATTTTCTACCACCTTAAATATTTGGGATCCATAAGCTAAACATTAATGTGCGAATTTGGAACATTATACTAATAATATTTTGTTTCATTCTATCCTTTATTTTACGTTAACTCGCATTATTCAAACGACATAATTATATAGTTATTCCCCTCATTTTTCTCTACAAGTATAATCATTTCGTAGAAATGACACTGCAAAACAGGGGCAATATTTAAACTATTTATGGACCCAACTACGCCTAAAACTGCAACTAATCAAACCCGATCTGCAAGCTCCACCACCCCATGATCTTCTTCAGAGCTCCCAGTACCTTCCTTTTTTGGGATCTCGAGAGGCTTATATGTATATAATTTGGCGCAGCACAAGTAGTAAATAAAATTAGCGACTTGCAGCAACGTGAGCAACCAATAAAAGTACTCCAATTTCCCCTTGCTTATGTTGTCGTTTCTAAGCCAGTTTGATCCATCTGGCTTAGCAGTAAACTTGTGCACCATGGAAACAAGAAGCGAGCTTAAATAATTCCCAAATGAAATTGACAGCCAGAAAAGCGCCGTGGCACTGCTTCTCATGCTTTCTGGAGCCTGGTCGTAGAAAAACTCGAGATGCCCAATGGACATGAAAGCTTCAGCCACCCCATGAAGGCTATACTGCGGCACAAGCCAGAAGACAGATATGGGGATGGTGGAATGCGGGTGATCAATGAGCCCGTGTGCTAAAGCTGCGTTTTTGCGCTTCACTTCCATGAACCCGGCGACTAGAGTGGCTAATATGGAGATGACAAACCCGATTCCCATCCGGAGCAGGAAGCTGATGCCCCGGTCGAGCCCGGAGAACCTGCGGGCTACCGGAACGAAAACACGGTCGTAAAACGCGATTGTGGAGAGCATGGCGAGCATGGTGAAGACGGACATGGAGGCGGCAGGGATTTGGAAGGACTTTGTAAGGTGCCTGTTCATGGTTTTGGCTTGCAGGAGTGAGAATGTGTTTTGTTGTGCGTAGGCTGTGATGAGGAGGATCCCTGCAGCCCATATTGGCCCCATTCTGATCACCGACTTTAGTTCTTCCACTCGATGAACGGTGTTCAGCCTCCATAAGTTTGGTGTTTGCCCAGATTTGAGGTGTTTTTCTTCTTCCGTCACAATGGCTGCCTTGTCAAAAAATCTGCATCCGTTATAAGCATAACATCAGCTATAAAATAATTAAATTTTTTTATTCATGTATCATCACGTGGACTGTCACGTTTGTTTTGTTTATTTGAATAAATCTTATCCATCATCACTGATGGAGTTGATAATTGTGAGCCTAATTATGGCCCACAAGCCAAAGGATAGCCAACAGGTTGCAACATACACATGTTATAATTCATTCAAGATAGAAACTCCCTACAAGTTCGATTATAATCATATTTTTTTTTTAGAGGATGAATGCAATTTTTTTAATTGTTCTAATCATAAATGATGGGTAGGCAAACATAATTCATTTCTGTCCACTCAAAAAGGGATAAAAGGTATGCAAACAAAGACCCAAAAAGAAATAGAGGAGAAACATGAGAGTTCGGTTGTTCTACTGATCGATGGGGTCATATAAAAGTAGGGATGATGAGTTGGATTACAGGCTAAAAGACACAGGCTTTTGTTGCTTAGCTAAAAGGCTATCCAAATCTGCGGTGCTGCTCAACAAGATCTAAGTCAGTGGTCCCTACATCCATATAGAAATATAAGGACAACGATTTTGTTTTTTTTTTTTTTTGTTCTAAATTACAAGGGCAATTATTGAAGTCAAGTGTGTGCATGCTTTCAACTAATTATTAATGACAACCATGATAATGGCCGTCCCGAAGATAGACAATGATAATGATCTATATCTTTCTATTCCCTTCGTGTGAAAAAAAACAAAGAAATCGAGAAAAAGTTAAAACAAGTGATTAGATGAGCACCTAATAAGATTGATGTAATAATTTAATTAATATTCTAATATTAACTCACCATTCTTATGCAAACATATATGTAAGCTAATTTATCATTTTCTAAATTTACGAGCTTAAGTACTAAGGAAAAGAAAATTGTTGTCTTTACAGAAAAAAGTTTTGTACATAGAAGAAACTCTAGATCTACTGTCCACTCATGTGTGGTTATAAAGTACACGGGCACGATACTATTAACTAAAGAAGATATATCAATGAATGCCTAACCTAAGATCATGCATGCAAACTCTGCTTTTACAATCATGCTATTGTAAAAGGAATTTAATTAGTTTTTTTTATTATTATTAAATAATAGCCAGCGTTTTTCTTTTCTTGTAATTGCATAAGCTTTTCAAATTACATAATTTTCTCTCTTAAGCAACTTGTGAGAGAAAGAGAGAGAACACTTACTTCATTTGCTTAGTGTGAAAAAGCTTCCCACCCATGGAAATAGAGGCATCAAGCTCGTCATTTTGGTATAGTAACTTGGGATCAGAAACCATAGGCAAATTTCTCTTCCTGCAGGCAGCAACTAACACTTGTACCAACCGGGTAAATGGACTCCCAGCCGGATCCAAGTTCCGGTAAAGCGGGTACCCGAAAATAAAACTAATGATTGACATGAACATGAAAATGGTTGGAATTCCAAGGCCCCAACCCCATCCAATGTTATCCTGAATATAAACAAGCACTGTCACAGCCACTAGTATGGATACCCCCATTACAAAATAGTACCAGTTGAAATAGGTCCATGTCTTGGTGTTTTGCTTAGGATCCGTTTCATCGAACTGGTCTGCCCCGAATGCCACCACACAGGGTCGGATCCCTCCGGATCCAAGGGCTCCTAGCAGAAGAGATACGTAAAGTATAGCCACCTGTCCTGCATCCGCTTCTTTGCAAACTTCATCTCCTTTACACGGTGGTGGCCTTAGTTGTGGGAGTACTGCTGAGAGTGTCAGGCTTATCATCCCCTGAATATATATATACATATATAAATAAAATAATTAAATAATTACGTGAAGATAATACACACAAGAACAAGAGAGAGAGAGATGCTCAACTATTTGGTATATGATGGAAGCAACGGTTATAGTCCAGAACCGACCGGCATATGAATCGGCGATGAAGGCGCCGATCAGCGGTGTCAAGCTTGCAGTTCCTCCGAGATTGGTGAGGGTGTTAGCTGCTTTGGTTAATGGCATATGCAGCTCAGATGTTAAGTAGCTTATCATATTAGTAGAAAATCCGACCACAGCCAACTTCTCAGTAACCTCGTTTGCTACACACAAACAAAAACAAGATCGTCACAAAATTACAAAAAAAAAAAAAAAAACAAGCAAATTAAAGAAGAAGAAGAAGTTGGTTAATCTGTAAGACTGCGAAAGCTTACCAAAAATGAAAGGCATTGTGACCAACCCTCCCTTTCGCCTCCTGCCATGGCTTCCTTTGATCTCCTCCATCTTCTTAATTACTTTTCTAGTGCTTCCCAGAACCCCTTTTTATAGAGTGGCCGGGAACTCGAAGGTTTAAACACAGAGACTCGCGACCAACGAAAAACAAAATAAAGATAAAAAATAAAAAGAATTTACCTTTCACCAATCGGATAAATCTTATGTCTCACCAAGAACAATTACAACTCTCCAAGAATAAAACGTATTTTTTCTAATATTATAATACGATTATTATAATACGATTATTTTTTATTTTTTCTAATATTAGTGACCTCTTGGGGACTACTATAAGAGAATATTATGCTTAAATAATCTAAGAGACTAAACCCTAACCCTAACTTGACCAACTTTGGACTAAGCCGGCGTATCACAATAACTCTTAAAATATAAATCAAACACAAATCTAAAATTAAAAGAGAAACTTATTTATATTTTTCCTTCTTTATATTTTTTCCTTATGCATCACACAGCAAGTAATGGGTGCAACTTGTCTGCTTAACATTTGCTACCTATTTTACACTTTTTTTTTTTTTTTTCATTGGGTGGATATTTTCACCGTTAACATAAATGGCCCCGAATGATGTTTTGGATTACATGGTCTGGACGAATTACGTACAGTAATCTTTGTTCCAAAATTAAAAGATGATAATAGATGATAGGCAACTTGTATGATATTATAGTCATGTTAACGATACGTAATCCGGGTATGGGGCCATCCGGCCATGGGTACATGAGCTGGACTTTTCTTCATTCAGACTAAAAGAAAAGGACAATTTTTCATTTTTTTACGAATTCTGAAGTGTTTCTTGAACATGCATGTGAGATGTACAATTTTTTAAAGAAAAATGCTTCATTTTTTTTCCCCTTGTCCTAGCCTAGCATTAATTAAGAGAGTTTGACAAAATTTTATTAAATTCCTACGTGTTAATAAGATATAAATAACAATTTTATAGACTAAATTAAAATAAATTCTTTCAACCAACTTTATTTGGAAAAAAAAATTGTCCAAAAGAAAATTATATTTTTTTTACAAATTCAATAGATCAATCATTAGATTTGTTAGAATATATTCTGATATTCACCGTATTTGCTAATTGATCTATATTTAACCTATATATATATCTATATTGATTTGATTCTGTAATATTGTTAATTAACTCTTGATTGTATTCAGTTCATACATATATTCTCTACTTATTTTAACATAATATCAGAATCAAAGGTCCTGGGATCGAACTTTAACTTCATCAATTTATCCCTCATTTAAATTAAATATTTCACGTGTTGGACCCTTATATATTAAGAGAGATTTTAGTTTGAGCCCACACATAAAGGAGATTGTTAAAGTAATGATTAAGTGATTAAACTTATCAACTTAAGTTTATAGAACAACTGCTATGGATATGATTAAAAAATGTTGAATTCTATCATTTATCCACAATTAAAAAGCCAAAATGACATCAGAATCAAAGACAAAATTAGAAATTTAATTCTAGAAATTTTTCTAAGGAGACCATGTAAAAAAAAAAAAACCTTAAATATGTCAGAATTTTGTTTTTGTTTTTGTTTTGTTTTGTTTTTTTTTTTTTTTTTTTTGTGGGAGGATCAGCTTCTTTGGGTCCGGCCCTGATCACATCTCTTGTAGCAGAGTTTAATCTTATGTGAGATCTGACGATATTGTTTGTATGGGCTTGCAATGATTTTCACAAGCGTTAATTTTTACGTAATATTAGTTTGTCCAATACCTATACGATACAGCTAGCTTACTGCGGTCCAATCCCTTATACTTCGGTCTGACCCGTCTTATTCTTTATGTGGTGGCTTTTATTTTACCTCCTTTTTTAGTTCACAAAATGACACCAACTTATGAGTTCTATTCCATGGACCTCCTAGCTTGTAAGAAAACTAAATTAAGCTGTTTAATTTAATTAGTGGTTTCAAAACGTTCAGTTTAATTAAATAAATAACGATTTCAAAATGCACCTACAATCTCCATTTGGATCAAAGACTCAACTTATTTAGTTTCCTATATATGCAGTACTCTTTCTGTGTTTCTTTCTTCTGTTTCCCCCCATATTTTATTAGTATTGAATTAGTAGCAGTCGCTTGGCAGCCAAATTCAACAAGTTGTTGAACGTACATGTATGTTTTGTTTATTTATTTATTTATGTTATTCAAATAAAGAACTGGATTACAAGGGATATACATGCATGGGTTGATCGGGTGATAATTGGTTTCAAATATATACGTGGTTGTGAACGATCCACCTTACACGAAATATGAGGCTACAAAAGTAAGCAATATGATTATCTTTTTATAGGAGATTTGATGTTATATTTATCTAGTGATTATAACATAATATGACATTAAAAAGAAGATATAAATAATTCTGCTAGCAATATTATTTAAGTAAACTGTTTATTAAATGACGGTCAGATAACTAACAAAACTCTAATTCTACATCAAAATACAATTATAGCTTACTCTGAATTATATGTCAAATTTTAATTTCACCCATAAATTATCAACTATTTTAATTTAATATTTATTGTTTTTTTTTTAAAAAAGAAAAGTCCTAATGGAATTTATATTTTACCTGAAAATTGGTGCGAAAATAACAATGATCGATGCGATAATAGTAAAAAAAAATGGTAGTATAAACTTTGAAGGGACATTATTACGAAGAAGGTTCCTCTCGTCCTTTAATTCAAAAAGGGTAAAATTATTTTTTTTAAATAAAATAATAATTTTATCCTCCTAAAAATAAGAAATTAACTCTTCTCCATTTCATTCCATCATCACGATCTAAAGTTTGAGACATCATTATTAATTGGACCATAATTTAAAAGAAGTAGGAAGACTTTTTCCTTAAAACATACTCAAAACTCAAATTGACAAAAACTTTGGGGAGAGGTCCAGATTGAGGATGATCCTCCTTCCAATATTTTAAACGACTAAATGGTTTTCCCCACCTGTAGGGGCTGGTGACACGCATAAATTGTACTAGCGAATCTTTTGGCAGGTCCAAACTTTTCAAACGTGGCCAAGATTGAAGAGTGTTTTAGCTTCTCTTCAGTTCATGTGAACTGGACACGACCGGATGTGTTTGTCATATTTCTGTGCTGATTGAGCATCGCCAGATCCCAATCTGACAAACATCTATCTTTATCCGGCCATCAACACACACATATATAGAAGAGCACCGGTGGTATATGAAATATTCACTAGCAACATCAAGTTGGGGCAAGCTCACAGTTTAGGCCCAAACTGCGAGCCTAGTTAGGCCGAATCATAAGACTCATAAGTAAATATCTTATGTGCTGAGTAGTGATAATCATAATACGAGCCTAGTTAGGCCGAATCATAAGACTCATAAGTAAATATCTTATGTGCTGAGTAGTGATAATCATAATACGTATTATGATTATCACTAATAAATATGATGTGGGACAGAAGGAGTAGTGATAATCATAACAAGGTGTTATGATTATCACTACTCCTTCTGTCCCACATCATATTTATTAGTGATAATCATAACACGTATTATGATTATCACTACTCAGCACATAAGATATATAATTACCCCACATACAATTTTAGCTTAATTGTCTTAATATGCAATATATCTTATATGCTGAGTAGTGATAATCATAACACATGTTATGATTATCACTACTCTTTCTGTCCCACATCATATTTAATAGTGATAATCATAACACATATCATATTTAATAGTGATAACCATAACACATATTATGATTATCACTGCTCAGCAAATAAGATATATAATTGCCCTACATACAATTTTAGCTTAATTGTACATGTCTTAATATGCATCATCAATCATGAACCAAATGACAACAAATGCATGGTGCACCCATGGGCCATGACCCACCCATTAACATTTAATTTGGGTGGGATTGACGTTAGAGATGATGCAAGCAAAGAGAGGGACGGCTGAATGGCACCCACTCCCATTCACAAACGGTGAGATTTTTGATACGCCAACCTACTCAGAAGTAAGGCTTGTCTCCTTCCCTAAGGTATACAGTAGTACAGTACTACCTTCCATAGCATTAAAGCTGGCAGTTCACCACCCAACCACGTGTCTCAACTTTTCCAAGTCTTTCCACGCTTTGAATCTGGTCAATATGATACCAACTCCGTCGTTGATGGTGACTCTAAGCTAAATGCTAATCCTCACCCCTCTCTCTCTCTCTCTCTCTCTCTTCGCCTTAATTTGTCTCTGCATGCGTCTTTCTCTCATATAAATGCTTTGATACATACTTTGATCAAGTGGTCCTCTAATTCATTTTACAATTAATATTCTTTTTAAATACTATATATTATATTTTTATTTTGTTACATATGATCAATTAACTATTAGGTCAGTTTTTTTTTTTTTTTAAATAAAATCAACATTGTCACATCCATATATAGGATTTCTCCATTAATAATGCCATATACCACACTAGCCATTAGAAAAAAAAAAAAGAAAAAAAAAAGGAGCAGACCATATAAGAACTTTGGTGGGACTGTGGTGACGAACTCGCCTTCCTAAGCAGTAAATATGACTCAAACCAAACATTCCACAGTAGGTGAGAATCCGATGGTTACGCCCAAGGGAAGAAACTACATTGATCATCCCTTCCCGCCTTTTTAATTAGAAAAAAAAAAAAAAAAAACCACATTTCAAATATACAATCATATGAGAATAGACAGATGAGAGCATATATGGCTCTAGATATAATTAATTTATCATTTTACACTTGATTTCAAACGGAGCCGATCTATAGGGCGGTTTGAATTTGCTACCGAGTTATCATGTGCTTCAAGACATTTTTATGTCATTTTACTAATATGACACTGGTCAATCAACCCCACACTAATTTTTGTTGATAAAAAAAAAAAAAAGAATCTTAATTAATATTATAACAATTTATTTATTTTTTATGTGTTAGTTCAAAATCTCTTTCGATAAGCAAGGAGAGAAATGTTATATTATTTGGTGCTCAAAGGAATGTCCCATCACTGTGAATAGTGATTTTGTACAGATACTTTTTGTATCATGATTTAATGGTGCAAACCTAACAAAAGTGGTAGCCGGTATAGTATAGTCCATTCAGAGAGAATGTGACATACCGATATGAGCAGTGGGGTCTTGGAGGTGTTAACCAGCTTTTCGGTCTTAATATAAATCAGTAGGTTTTGCACATGACATGATATGATATTTCTACCCAAGGATTTTGAAAAAGATAAATCTAACATATATTATTATTGTAACTACCAAAATCTTGCATAGAAAACTCAAGAAAGAAAGAAAGTTGCTTGGACGCAGTGATGGAGATAAGATTAAAAAATATAGTTAAAAATAAAATAAATAAATAAAAAATTTCTAAAAATGTTAAAGAATATAACTAATAAATGATTCATAAAATTGCAATTATATATTCATACACTATTAATTAAATAACCTACTTGTTAATCGGGTCCACATATGGTTACCAATTGATATATAGCACGGGAATGAAAAGAACAGCAAATTTGGTCCTTCTGTTATTTTTGTACATATACTAATGTGAAACAAAAAACTTCTGAGTGCTGATATGCGGCTGCAAAAAGGCCGCCTAGCGTGGGACATATATTAAAAAGTAATAATAAAAAAAATTGTCATTTTTTTTTATTAATGTGATGTCGGCACACGGACACGGGATAGGATGCGTTTGGACATATCCTGTCCAAACGGATATGCGTTTGGACATGTGTGATGTGATGCGGGTCATATATATATATATATGACCCGCATCTAATCTTGTCTAGCTCAGACAAAAACTGAACAAAAGCCCACGGACGCAATTTTTTAATTTTTTTTTGTCCTTAATAAAATGTGAAACAAAAATCTACCCCAGTAAATATTTAAGGTCAATATGACTGGCGCGAAAATAAACCTAGGATTGAAGACCAAAAAAAAATCCAGTCAAATAAAAGGCTCGATATATTTAGAGTCCAAGAAAGCCTAATATAATTAAGGACTACCATTGCTAGGGCCCAAGAGAGGCCCACGAAGGCCAAACTTAATCAATCTCCCTCTCCCACACACTCATTCTTTTCTCTTTGAAGTCTCTCCATTGTATTCTCCTCTCAAGCCAGGAATACTGACTCAATCTGGATCTATTTCAAGTGTTTTTAAATTGAATGGTTAATAAAGTATGGTTACGTTAAAACCAATAAATTTAAGTTTTTAAATTGAATGGTATTGGTATCCCAACATAATGTTTTATGGTCTCATTAAAAACTCTTTTTAAGTGTCAATCATGGTCCTCTTTCTTAATGCTTGTCAAATGTCAAGTTACAAGTAAATAATTCAACCAATCTTGACACGAATCTAGTAGTAGTTGGGGGAGAGAGGGGGCAAATGCTCCCCGCTAACCCGCTCAGAGTTTCTCAAACCCATGTACAATACCCGCCTTATTTCCTATTTTGCCCACCCTTAAAAAAAAGAAAAAAAAATTTCCCCTGATTTAACCACACCCTAGTATAAAAGTAGCTAAACTTGTCAAAAAGGCATGTGAAATTGTCATTTGTATAGCTGATTAGCTGTCTAGACTCAAAAGTCAAACTTAGAAGAAAAGTATGTTATATACAAACAAAGGGTGCCCTACTTTAACTTAAAAAAGACCCAGTTTATTTATGATTTTTCTGAAACTATGGATGAAACTATTGTATACTGTTTGATTCTTTTGGATCTATCCTTGTATCTGTGTTGCATTTTTCATTTAGGTTGTTGTTAGGATGCCCACCCTTTGATATTGTTGTTTGATCCTCTGTAAACCGCTTTCCCTTATTTGATTAGGAAAAAAGAAAAAGATATCCTACAAAAAGTCAAGACTAGTCAAAGCACATTCAAAGCGCTTGATGCATTTTGGATTTATATATGAAGTGGCTAACCAAGCATCTAAACAATCACCAAATTATATTATAAGTGGTAATCGTGTGTTGAACTAATTACCAAGTAGGTTATTTAATTAATTAGTGTGTTTAATTAAAAAGTGATATTAGTTTTGGATACAAAAAATAGGAAATATGAAAACAATAAAGAAAAATTTTCAAAGCAAGGGTACGTGGATATCTTACCATATATTTTAATTGTATAAACATTTTTAATTGTAGTTAGTTGAAATTATGGAGAACAGTAATTTTATTGTACTTTAATCGAATTCTAAGCAAGCTCGTGTAAATATGTTAGATATTCGTAAATATTAATGGTGTATGCACAAAGTAGCTAGCCAATATATATTCACATATAATTAATACAACTAAACCCCATTCTCGAGCTCTAATCCCTTCCCTTTCGAGTCATCACCTTCGTTTGTTTGTATTTGAAGGGACTTGGAAGTAAAGAATTTGGCACAAAGAAAATAGTACACAAAATTTAGGACTTGCAAACATGTGATCAACCAGTAAAAGTACTCCAATTTTCCATTGTTCAAGTTTTTGCCTGGAAGCCAGTGACTAAATTTGGTCACCAGAGAAACCAAAAGTGTGCTGGCATAGTCACCGGCCGAATTTGCCGTCCAAAACAGCGCCATGGCGGTGCTCCTCATGCTCTCCGGCGCCTGATCATACAAAAAGTGGAGGTGGCCGATGGCCATGAAAGCCTCTGAAATCCCATGAAGGCTGTACTGTGGCACAAGCCAAAAGACTGAGATTAATGGGAGAGTAGTGGATTTAGCCAAATTAGCTGCATGCTTTTTGCGCTTCACTTCAATGAAGCCGGCCACCAGAGTGGCGAATATTGAAATGAAAAAGCCCATTCCCATGCGGTGCAAGAAGGTGATGCCTTGGCTGAGCCCTGTGAACTTGCTTGCAAAAGGAACGAAAACGCGGTCGTAGAAGGCAATCGTGGTGAGCATAGATATGACGGTGAAGAGGAACATTGAGGCTGAAGGGATTTGGAATGACTTTGTGAGCTGCCTGTCCATGGCATTGGCTTGTTGGAGAGAGAAGGTTCGTTGTTGGGCAGAGGCTGCGAAAAAGATGATTCCAGCAGCCCATATGGGTAACATTCTCATTATAGATTTCAACTCTTCAACTCTATGAACCGTGTTCAGCCTCCATAGATTTGGTTTTTGTGTAGCTTTAATGTCGTCTTTGACAGTCACAATGGCTGCCTTGTCCAAGAACCTGCACTTTAACATAAATCATCTAAGAAGAAAAAAGAAAGGCAGTGTAAAGTTTATCGGTATGTAAAGAAATTTGTAAGCCTAATTCATCGGATAAAACCGGTTTTATGGAAAATGATTATATGCTCCTTACAAACGTGCCCAAAAGTCTTGTGCACAGCAATGTAGTATATATATAAAGAGAGAGAGAGGGATATAGCGGCTTACTGAAATTGTCTAGTATGATGTAGCATCCCGTCTGAAGAAATAGAGGCATCAATCTCCTTTTTCTGATATAACATTTCTGGGTCAGAAACAAAGGGGACATTTCTCTTCCTAAATGCAGCCACAGTGACTTGTAACAATCGAGTAAATGGGCTCCCAGCCGGATCCAAAATTCGGTAAAGCGGGTAGCCAAAAACAAAAATGGGTATTGAAAAAAGCATGGCAGCTGTTGGAATTCCAAGGCCCCAACCCCATCCAACATTATCCTGAATATATACAAGCACTGTTGAGGACAGAAGCATAGATGCCCCCATCACAAAATAGTACCAATTAAAAAACACCCATGCCTTGGTCTTGTGCTTAGGTTCCACACCAACAAATTGGTTCACCCCAAAGGCTGCCACACATGGTCGGATCCCGCCGGATCCGATGGCCACCATTAGAAGAGAAAAGTAGAGGATTGCAATCTCCCTGGAATTGGCTTCTTGGCACGCATGGTTAGCTGCACATGGAGGTGGCCTTAGCTGTGGCAGTGACGCTGATAATGTCAAGCATACCAGGGCCTGATCATATCATGAGCATGAAAAGAGATAACTGAAAATCTTATGTATATCAAGCTTCATATATATATATATAGGGAGAGAGAGAGAGAGAGGTTATATAGATATCTTACTATTTGGCACGTAATGGAAGCGACAGTGATAGTCCAAAAGGGTCCAGCATATGAATCAGCGATGAAGGCTCCAAGCAATGGCATCAAGCCTGCAGTGCCACTGAAGGTGGTGACAGTGTTAGCGGCTTTAGTAATAGGCATATGAAGATGTTGAGTTAAATAGTTAGCCATATTGTTACTGAAGCCATCCACTGCCAACTTCTCACAAAACTCAGTTGCTACGTACACCAAAAAGGAAAAGATCATAACCAAAAGCAGATCATTGAAAAGGAGAAAAGAAAGATTAATGTAACTCTAGCATTAATGCGCATGCAGAAGCGTACCGAAGATGAAGGGCATTGTGATAATTCCACCCTTCTTCCTCTTGAAATGGTCGCTTAGCTCATCCATTTTTTCCATCTCTGACTTCCCTTCTTTGATCACCTCTTTATTTTCCATCTCTACAACTTCAGTGCTACTTCTCTCCATTTGTAAATGGCAGCGCTCCTTCTCAACGTGCTCCTTTTAAGTTCTCTAAAATGTAAAGGATGCTCTTACCAAAACCTTATTCTGTGTATGTATATATACAAACATATTTTATATATATATATGTACATAGAGAGAGAGAGAGAGAGGCTATTGCCCTTGCATGAAGTCAATGAAGGGGGGGGGGTGTACATACCCAGAGAGATGCGACCTAGAGATGCTAATGCCCCACGTACAAAATGACAGAGTACATACCAGAAGCATCCGAATTGTCTGAGTGTATTACACCTTGGGGAGGGCTTACATGGATAACAAAATCATCAACTTAATTGCTTCCTAATCTCTACCCCCTACCTGCCTATTAGCTTTCTTGTTTGAATGTAAACTCCACTAAAATAACTAAGGATCCACAGCAAACATCGATGTTTTAGGTGTTTGGAGTTTGTACAGAGTGTTTGCAGATTTTGATGGAAGAAAAAAAAAAAGATTAAAACTTTGAATTTTTTCCCATTATTCAATACTAAATTTGCATATGAATTTGTACCAAAAACAAAGGGGGGGGGGGGGGGGTACATACCCAGAGAGATGCTACCTAGAGATGCTAATGCCCCACGTACAAAATGACAAAGAGTAGAAGCATCCGAATTGTCTGAGTGTATTACATCTTGGGGAGGGCTTACATGGATAACAAAATCATCAACTTAATTGCTTCCTAATCTCTACCCCCTACCTGCCTATTAGCTTTCTTGTTTGAAACTAAACTCCACTAAAATAATTAAGGATCCACAGCAAACATCGATGTTTTAGGTGTTTGGAGTTTGTACCGAGTGCACGCAGATTTGGATGGAAGAAAAAAAACAAGAGTAAAACTTTGAATTTTTTCCCATTATTGAATACTAAATTTGCATATGAATTTGTACCAAAAACAAAAACAAATCCGGTTCCAAACTGCTTTTGTATCACTTAACACTCTACTACAATAGACAAAAGTCGGTGGAAGCTCTTGCTAGCAATTCAAAACTTGCATGAGAGAGACCTAACTGATAAAACTAGAATATGAGGTATCAAAGCAATAATGCTAAAATTAAACTATAATAATAATAATAATAATAAAAGCCACTGATTGTGACTATTTATTTATCCGCAATTGAAGATGGTCATGCACTCTCTCTCCCTCTCAATATGATAGTGATTTCATACCAAATCTCCTCGTCATTAGGCCATGAATTCCTCAATTCACAAGAAAAGAAAAGGACTTAAAAAGGGTTATTATATCATTATGCCACTACTTTAATGACATCCAAACAAGAAATGCCGAAGACCAGTGCGGACTTTAGAACCATCTTGAAGTTCACGTGGGAACGGAATCAATATTTTTCATCGGGGTCATGAATGAAAACAAACTTAAATTCAATTGGTATCAAGCCTGCTTTTTAAATTTTAAATATTCATTTTAATAACTTAGCAGCTTAGCATTCTATGACAAATAGCACGCTGAATTCGACTAAGGCATTAATTAGTATGAAGCGAGAGTTGGCATATTCAGATCAATGAAGAAAATGTAACACCGATTAACTAACCCCCCTCCCTCAACATCCGAATCAACTCTTTTCCTTCTTTATTTTTATTTTTTTTTGGGTATTGGAAGTCAAATCTACTGCACTCCCACCTTTCCCACCATACACACGCATTTCCTTCACCTTCGCCATAATTGCCCAAATATCTTATGATGTGAGATGAATTGGAAGGAAAAAAATCTTCGCTCTCATATGATACCCAACCAAAAGAGGGGGAAAAAGCATAATTTACTTTTAGGGCTGCCTCGGAAATTAATTTAAAAACTAAAAAACATTTTTATGTTGGACCGGACCAGAAACAGTCACTGACGTGAGTGCAGAATCCAAATGGTGCACATCTCAAGTCCAGACCAACATGTGAATTGTGAAGTATACACAATGAAAAGAGATACCCAGGCAAGCAACTATGTATAATAAAATCTTAATGAATCCTAACAAGGGAGAAACCAGGGTTATCCGGAAAGCAAATACACCTAAACATTCCTTTGTCCACTCCAGACACGCACACATCATATAAACTCCAGACTGAAGGGTTGAAGGTGAAGAAGATGCATTTAAGAAAGAAGTCACTGAAAACAGAAGACTTGTTATATATTTTTTTTGTTGAATGGATGTTGGGGGTAGCAGCAAGAAGAAAATAGACCACAGATATTTTGTTATATCAATCCTCGAACTCATGCATGTGATCAAGAAGGTAATTGGCAGCCAGCTCCTCATTCTTGTTACAGGCGAAAAACACCTCCAATACGGTTGCTCGATCGAAGCCCATTGCTTCAAGCTGATGGAAAAAACAAATCATTAAAAAAAAAAAAAAATTATAGCAAATATCATCATCTCTTAAAACAACAAAACATATTACATATGAGCGTTTACATATAATAAGAAAACCTCAGAATCAAATTAACTGCACCAGCACGTCAGATGAAAACATTATGTATCAGAGAAATCATGGAAATGCATTGGGTGTAGGAATGCATGAATGAGAACCATTTACAGTCAAAGACAAGCATTAAAAATTATTGAGTGCGCTTCTGTCCACGGAGCCATGTCCATAAGAGGAGGTTAGAGCAGAACCAATGATAAGTTGATGGCATCGATCACCCGTTTAAATAAAAACCATCACTTATTGATAAAGATAAAATATGATCTTGATAAATCATGTGTGCAGTGATATCATATTCAATATGTAAATGCAAACTTCCTTAAAAGTAACACCACTTACATAGCACAATATGTAAATAGTTCAATCTCAGTGGACATTCAAAGAAAAGCTATCAAATTTATGATATTTTATAAAAGCTAAACAAACTTCATAAAAATCAATGCAAAAGAATGATATACTAATTCAAAATACAAGTCACAAAATAGGAATCATCAATAGTCCCATTTCTGTCAAGTCATTGATATGTGATGTCATTAAACCAAATTTTAAACACGAATCTAATAATATACACTGTAATCCAAAATGTTTCCAATAATACGATATAGTTTCTATTGACAAGCACGAAACTGAAACATTTGGTAACCTTGAGTACCAGTATTACTTGGATGCTGCAGTTAGTTTCACAAAAATAAAAATATAAAAAACAAAAACTACAGTGAGATTCAGTTGAAACAGCAAAGATTTAGGTTCGTGCAAATAAACCACAATGTACTATCCAAAGGTCAAATTCATGCAAGGAAGAAAAAAAAACTCACTCGTTCTATGGCTTCACGCTCCTCAGGGGTGACTGTGATAGCCTGCGGCATTCCTGCTGTCAGCTGCCCCAGTGCATTCCTAAAAAAACATTATTCATTAGCATAAAAAGTTTGTACAAATGTACAAACCAATAAAGCACTGTAATAAGAAACATAAATAAACCCTCACCCTTCTCCACCTTCAATAGGTTCATTAATCAGGCGAAGGAAGTCAGCCTGATGCTCTTGAATTAACCTCAGAAGGTTGGGATTTTGTTTCCCAAGCTCTTGAAGCATAGGCTGGCAACAAAAAGAGAATTAAAACAAACCCTTAAGAAAAAGAGGGGAAGTAAATCTTCTTTTCTTTTCTTTTTTTGGTGAAGGGGAGGGGGGAACCTGCAATATTTGCGGATTAGCCTGAACCACTGCTCGCAAGGCTTGAAACTGAAATAGAAAAACACAACAGACAATTTCAAAACCAGTGTAAGTATAGATATGACGCACATGGGCATAAACAGAAGGAGAGTGGGGGGAGACCTGCTGACTATTGCGCAAAAAATCAAGGGTACTTGCACCAGCAGCAGCACCTGAGCCCATGTTGGGAAGGCCCTATTGCCAAAAAAAACACTCAAGTCCATACTTGTAATCAATCTCCCCAAAAATCAATGAACAAAAACAATTCAACAACTACCTGGGGAAAGAGATCTAAAGGATTAGCATTTGGTCCACTTGAAGGAACAGCTGCTGGTTGTGCAGGTTGCGGAGGTTGGGCTGGAGCATTTGCAGGTGACCCACTTGCAGGGACTCGGGCCACTGGAGGAACTTCAGCTTGCTCAGGGATACCCTGATATGTACGAACTGAAAATGTTAGATATATAAATATGACGTCAAGTAGAAACAGATGATGAAGGCTCAAATGATAGTGTATCAAGTAGGACAAGAGTATCATGAAGCAAAAGAAACTAATGCAGCCATTGCCTATTCAAAACAAATGTTTAGAGTTACACATGGCCAGATTGATAAGCCTAAAAGTCATACAGCTTCAGTTGATCACGTGAAATAAAATAGAAAACACAAACAAAAGAAAATCACCAGCTTAACCAAAACCATCATAAAGATGTGAACAATTATTCTTCAAACACTAGTACCTGGTAACTGCAAAAAAAATCCCTTAGTTCTAAGAACTTTACAATCATCCATCAAGAGTATTAAAGTCCAATATCATTAACACTTAAAAAAATCATGAAACGAAACGTGTATTAGCTGATTATGAAAAAACAAAGCAACTTGACCATGAATCATTAAACGTCTTCAAATCACCTACCGAATATAAATATTCAACAGCTCTCTCTGGGTTGTTGAAAGCAGCACGAAGTGCACGAACAACAATATCCCTATCCCAAGTCCCTCCTCCCATATCCAGAATTTGCTGAATTGCTCCCTCTAAGTTGTTTCCAGCAAGCAGATTAGACGCTGCTTGGCCATAAACATCACCCTCAGACCTGCTTCAACACACATATTGAGATCTTTACAAGGGAAAAAAAGAAAGAGGAATGGTAGGCTTACAAAATATTTTACAAAAAAAAAAAACTCTTACAAAGTGATGTGGCACAACATGATTGAAAAGGAGATGAATTCAAATTTTGAGAAATTCAATCATGTTGTAACACATCACTTTGTAATAGTTTTTTTTGTAAAATATTTTGTATGCCTAGCAATTCTCAAAAAGAAAACTCTGAATGTAAACACCAACATAAAGAAGAAACTGAAATGCATGCTCTTCCAAAGTTCAATGGAGAAAACAGAAATACTCACGCAGCAGTGGTAGAAGAGATAGTAGCAGGGGCTGGGGCTGGGGCTGGGACTAGGGCCG
>NC_081546.1:695774-750004 GCF_901000735.1 Corylus avellana
CGGGGCAGGGGCACTGACAGTCACAGGCCTGTGAAATCAAGAAAACTTATAAACAGAACAAACATCACAAAGACAAAGGAAATTATAATTGTACAAACAAAATTTTTCAGAGAACAATGTCATTTATAAAATCTTGGACTCACAATTCCGAGGTTACTACAGGAGCTTGAGGTGCCGTTGATGCTGGGGTTGTAGGAGGCGGGGCACTTGTTTGTGGGGTCTGCATGAGGGTCAAGCATTTTAAAAGACTTAAAAGTAGATAGAAACTCACAATGGAATATGGTCCAATAAACCAACATACAATATAAAAAGGGAGGATACAAGAACTAATAACTAGTGACAAACCAACTTAAGGCACTAGACTTTGAGAATACTAATTCCCAGCAATCAACATTTAGAGCTTTAAGGCATGCTACAACTAAAGAAGTTGAGAGACATGGTAATGTTCGGCGAATCAAAAATATTGAAATGTTATTTTTATTATTTTAGAGACATTCTAGAAAGGGAGATATGGATTTATGTAAAAAAAAAAAAAAACTAAAAACTAAAAACAGATTAATTAAAGGATTGAAACTCTTGCAGTTGATGCAAGACAACATTAACAGACCAAAAAATAGAGCAGAGGATGAAATGAGAATATGAAATCATCAATTTCCCCAAATTGAATAGAATATTAGAGTTTTATGTATATTCTTTTGATGTATATTCACATCGCTTCCAACAAGTAATATTAACAGCGAAGTATCAAAAATCTAAGCTATAAACCTCGTCATCATCATAATGATAATAATAGCCATGATAATGATGACAAAAATATTTTGAACATAGACCTCACACAAGACTAAACATCTCCCGAGTCCTAAAATCAGACCATAATGCCTCAAACAAAGCAAGTACCAAAATCTTTCAACGATAAACATCTCTAGAAGCATTTTCTTATAAACCAGACTAACAAGAATATGCCTATTGTGAATTTGGAGCAACAAGTTTAAATATTCAGGATTTCAGATTTAAACCCTTGAGGCTGGGGAAACAGCAATCATGTTGCTGCACCATCATCAGTTTGCATGGGTTTAGGACAGAATAGGCCTTGTTAAGAGCCAAAGCCTAAAACATACAAGACAAAAGGAAAGTTCATTCCCAATAATCACCAGAAACTACTGGACGTTTAGACCTCCCAATCATGGATTCACACTAAGATTGACACTTCTATACTAGGGTTCTTCCTTCCAAATTCAAAAGAAAAACACACAAAAAGAAAGGCCAAGCGTAATGATGGTGATGCAATAGTATAGCTAAATGTAAAATAATCTACTTTGTTCTCGACGGAATACTCATTAAGCAAAAAAAAAAAAAAACTATGATCAAAGAATTTGAAGATAAGTTATGGATAGTATTTTTTGTTTTTTTGATGGCGAGGAACCACTTTAAGACAGGGCCACTTCATGTACCCACCCCTGTTGAGTAAACCTCGAATCCGTGTAAAGCGTATAGCTAGTAACTAACAGCAAGTAGAAACAAAAGCATTACCACCACCAAGAACTCACAACAGATATATTATAATGACTGCTCTCACCTTGCTTGCAGCAGCAGTTGATGTGGTAGAAGCCTCACCAGATGAGCTCTTATTCTAGTATCAGATAAGCAATAAAGTAATGATCAGTAGAAGAGAAAAGTCGTATCCCAACCCTTGACAAGTTCAAGTTCAAGCAAAAGATTGCAATCAAATTTGGGAACCAACCAGGTGAACAGAAAATCAACAAATCACATCTACAAAACAAGAGGCAACTAAGTTCAAATATATATATATATTAAAAAAAAAGTACACTTAACCCCCTCTAACTATCAAGCAATTTGCAAAGTTCCCCCAAACTTTTAATTGCAGCAATGTTTCCCCCAAACTACATTACAAATGCAGTGTACCCCCTCCATACAAAAAAAAAACCTTGATTAAATTTTTTAAGGAAAACAAAAAAACGGAAGAAAAAAAAAAATCATTTTTCATGAATTTTTGGTCTTTTTTATTTTTCTGAAATTTGACCTTTTCATTTTATTCTAAATCCTTTACCAAGGGCATTTTTGTCATTGTTTTGTACGGAAGGGGTACATTCCAACCCAACAGTAGTTTGGGAGGTTGAGAGGAGGGACACTGCAAATTGCATTGTAGTTTGAAGCCAAAAAAATAAAATAAAAAATAAAAAATAATAATAATAATAAATATAAATAAAAATTGACATTAAAATCAGTAATAAGTGAGAGGAGGGACACTGCAAATTGCATTGTAGTTTGAAGCCAAAAAAAAAAAAAAAATTGACATTAAAATCAGTAATAATACCTAGAAAAATATTGAACTACTCATAAAAATCATCTAAAGTAAAAGCTTGATTCAGCGATGTAATTAATTGAAAATTTAAACCACCCTTTCAGCAAGAACAAGAAACCATCAATCCACAAGCCCCTCTTAAAAAATGGGAGAATCTGCCCATAAGTGATGGGGCTCTGTCACCATTTGATAAAACACTAACATAAGACATGGACCTTTTTCCTTAAAAAGGACAACAATTATATATTATAATCCATGTACTATCACTACTGAGAGCTATTCCCAATCATTAGCACATATGGTTATCTGCCCTTAAATTCTACACAAAAATTATAAATAAGATGCAGAATCTAACCGATCATACACAGTGGTCAGCTAGGAAATAAATATAATATAGGACTGTTCTTAACATGCAAAAATTATATGAGAACCCACTTAAAAACTATTGATCCTTTAAGATCAAAGATCCAAGCACTTCCCTCATCATAAGTTTTAGTTTGGCCATGGCTACCTCCAATTTTTAAATAAGATAATGTCTAAAAGACATTGTTTCAAGTATTAGCTGACTGCAGTTGCACGACCTTATCAGCCCAAGTCTAAGCAAACACTATAACATACTTATTGATTATATCAAAGAAACACAAAATTGGTATCACCTTTGTTAACATGATCACAACAAAACTATTTTCAGCAACTTTGTTTTCATCCAAGGTGGTGCCATCTTTAAGAACCTTTCCTTGATGGATAAGCATCTGTTGTGCGGCAGGATAAACATCCGCACCTTGAACACTTTCTATACTCTTCTTCACATCAGCAACCTGGAAAGAATAAATGCAGGGTTCAACAGAAATAGTAGACTACTAGTCATAGAACACATATAGACAAAGCAGTAACACCACAAAAATAATGTATACATTTTAGTAATAAAATAACAAATTACTGGATAGTTCTATGAAGGGACCCACGTTTAGCCCTGAAACTAAAACTAACTGCAAGCCACCATAATGAATCCCCCTGCATGTAAATTCCAGTACACAATGGGTTTCACCAATACAATATACGAAGACTTCCTTTGAGATTATGTTACAGGGACTAAGGTAGACACTGAGTGTGGGATATAACTAAACGTCTGATTGGTCTAAACCCAGAAAATTAGGTCATACATACATATAGGCAACTCGCTCATATGGATGTCATTATGCCACAGATAGGCGGATTAATAAAGTATCTTCCAAAACTGAAAGCAATTTCCCCTCTCATCCCTTGTTAGACATGCCTATTATTCATATCTAAGAAATAACAACACATGGGTCAAGCACAGAACCACACTTGCATCCTCTTGTACATTGCATTGACATTTCATCAACAAGAATTCCAAATGAAACCTAGTGCCAATCATGATGCACTCAATCGTCATTCAATGTTCATCTCAACTGATCATCCGTGATTCGTATAGCCATTACAGCTACTAGCCTACTAGGCCCAATTGTCAGTAACTTGAAAAACCCAGAACCCACATAAACTCCCACATGCGCCCACAAAACAAACCAATTCAAGGAGCTAAAACCGCAAATCCACTAACTGAAAAGTGAAAGAAGTCACAAAATACAAATTTGCCCAAAACTAAGCACCAATTCACAATCTCCAATCCAATTCCACTCATCCCCAAACCTAAACTTCAATATGCACAACAAACCAAAAGCGCGAAATCTGCAAACCAAGTACAAATTTAAACCCTAATAATCCCTCCATTTGGGGAAACACACGCACCACAAGAACGGAACCCTAGTAATTACAATCCACAATTACGATGATAACAATGCCAATCATACTAAAATTCTATGACAACATAAAAAACAATAGGTAAAGAATACGAAGAAGAAGGAAGCGAACCGAGTCTTCAGGCTTCACTTCGATTTCAAAGTGAGTGCCCTTCAAAGTCTTCACGAAAATCTTCATCGTCAACTGCTCCAATTCGCCGTCCGTACAGCCTCCGAGAGAGAGAAAAGAGGGAGACCGAACGCGCAAGTAAATAGCTATAAAGAATAGAAGAAAAGTATATTTTTTTTATTTTTTTATTTTTTATTTTTAAAAAAAGCACAAATTTGCCTCTTTATATATGCAGGAAGGTGGAGCGAACACGCGTGCCGCTGCGGGGAAGTGAAACGCGCCGTAGAGATGAGGGTTGTATCTCACATGGATGGACGGATATGTGCGTGGTGGATAGGCACTATGAAGGAGTGTTGCGGGTATTGGTTTTCCTTGGATTGAAAATTTTTAGGGAGGAGACTGATAAAGCTAGATTTTTGTATCTGACAAGGACTCTTGATTGAGTTTGTGTTTATCTCGGGGAAGGAAGCTTATAATGTTTCGGATCGGTCCTGTGGCACCGCCAATCTTGAGCCTCGCCCTTAACACTAGTAGCTTCTTTGGGATTGTTATTTTCCATTTTTTTTTCTTTTTTTTTTTTGAACCTTTTTTTATAAATTGATTTCGCTATATAAATTTATCATGGAAAATATTAGGTGTTCTTCTGATGTTCTCCTAACTGTGATGTATCTTTTAAAATCATCGTTGAATTTGCAATTATCATTATTAATTTTTAATTTATTGGTAATTTTAAAAATCATATTACAGTTAAGAGGACAACAAAAAAAAAACACTAGAATAACACTTAACATTTTTCATTTATCAGATACATTATTATCATATATTCACGTCTCATGTTTGGGACCCAAAAAAAAAACATGATTAAGAATAGTAAAAGTCTACTCCTTTTACACATTATTATTTAGAAATCATTATCGAAATTATAATCTCATGATTATAACTCATAATTGTTATACAATATTGGCATAAAAGTTAGTTAACGTGAAATGAAATTGATTCTCCTCTCTTCTCTCAAAGAACAAGCATTAGTAAGGAACATATGTTTTCCTTTTCCTCTCCACTTTGTGGTATCAAAAATAAAGAAAAAGAGAGATACTTTCCTTCTCCTTCCCTCCATTTTATTTTCCTTCTCTCTTATTCTTTGGTTTTTTTCTTTTTCTTTCTAACCAAACAGAATATTGACTTTTGAGGCATCGTATATTTATGAGAAGGTATTTAATTTTTTTTTTCTTTGAATAATTAGTGATATATGCATCTAGTCAGATTAGATATTTCCATCAGGTCTAAACATTTTTGGCTAGAACTCACGTATAAGACATGAGAAAATATAGATAAAGCTTCTGCTCGTTCATGAGGTGACCCATTAGTAATAGAAAGTGTTTTCCTTAAATTAGGTTGTATAAAATTTATCAAGCTCAATTTATTAGAAATGATAAGTATTTTTAAAACATATGATTTTCATATGCATTTTAAAAATGCATGTGAATCACATACTCTAAGAACACATTACACATGTTAATTTATTATATTTCCTCATATTTTTTGGGATATTTGGTCAAAACACGTCACAAGTTATTATTAGCATTTTTCAATTCAATCATTTCATTGAAAACTACTTGCATGGCATGAACCCTACGTAAATAGTTTACCACGTGTTAGGAAAACTAATTTTAAATTACAAGAAACTAAAAAAAAAAAAAAACTAAATTTTATATTTTTTTAAAAATAGACTCCTGAAATTCATTTCCAAACATTTTAGTTACTGATTTGTTGGTAAAAAGATATTGTGAATCTGATTTGCTCAGGAAAAAGTATATTTAAAAAAAATAAAAATAGAGAGAGTGAGAGAGAGTTAATATTGTTATTGTGAGTAACCCCAACTGGCCCATCAGACAGGGGATGAAGGCCCATTGACGTAGTGAGAGAGAAAGAGAGAGAGAGAGCAGATATCATAACCCCAAGGCCCAATGACGTACAAGTGTTAGGGCCAATATTCGGTTACTTAGGCTTGAGCCCATGTCTTTTTGAGTGGGGTAGGCCTAACCAGAAAGTGCCCTTTCCCATTTTTTTTTTTTTTTTTTTTTTTTTGTGTTGTTGTTGTTGTTGTACGAGTAGTTTACATATCACACTCTTATTTTATTGGAGTGTGATAATGCCGTTTTTCTTTGTTTAAAAAAAAAAAAAAAAAAATCAAGAATAGATGAATATTGTCGCATTAAGCCAATGAGGCAGGAGAATGAAAATATAGTACGTAGCATTATTTTTTTTTTTAATAAAAAAATTATTTGGCAACCAATATTTTGTTTTTGTTTTTTTTTAAGCTGCCTAAACACTCGGACAAATAAGTTTTATCAAAGCTACTCTTAATTGCCTATTTAGTGCAATCGAGCCGAATCATTACAAAAAATCGGGATCCATCTAAAGCAATATCGGAACAAATCTTGATAAGTGCAAACTTATAGCACGTGATGGTACAATCAATCAAGTTGTGATCGGCACATACAATTGCAGAGAATCCCAAATCCGTGATAGGGATATAAGAACAAATCTACCCAATCAAAGGAACAAATGTAACTCACAAAAAAAAAAGGAACAAATCTAGCCAGCAGAGAGATATAGATATAGGAACAAATCTTGGTAAAAATGCAAAGTTAAAGCATTTGATGGTGCAAGTGCAACCAATCAAACTTTGAGAGAGGGTGAGACAACTGACAAAGGGCCCAATCCCTCTCCTCGTTACCATCAAATATAAAATATCAAAAAGAAAATAATTTCCAACAGGGTAAAGTGCATCTCCCCAACCCACATCCATGACCTTTTCGTTCACCCTTCTTCAAATTGAGTACCACCAGATTAAAATACCGTCCAAATCGGTTCTTATAAATTCTTAACAACCAATATATCATATGTTATTATTCCACCTTGGGGGTGTTAACTTGATTCACATTGTGTGTTCCTCGTTTCTCTAGAAAAATAATAAGTTTTTTGTTGTTGTTGTTAATTTTTTTTTTTTTTTTTTTTTTTAAAAAATGATTCATATGATTAAATTATGTGGATTTATTTATGAAGGTTTCAATTGTTTTTTAATAAATATTATCGTCTTTTTTTGTTGTTGTTATATTTCTAACCGCACTGTCACATTATATTCATCTACATATATAATCCATCATTAAATTTGCGTGTGATCCACATGAGTTTACAAAATTCTATAGTTAATCCATTGAATTTACAAAATGCGATAGTTAAAAAATTGTTGTGTAACATGGTTCATTTAGAGAGTATGTTGGGAATAATCCCACCTAACAGATCCATTAGATAAATCACGGGCTTCATAACCAGTACCAATCTCGTCGAAAGAGTAATGAACCTCAACGCTGAAGACTAGCCTACAAAACTAATAGTGCAGTGTTTAGGTAGGAAGACTCCCGGAAGGAGCCTATCCTCGGGAGACATGAGCATTTAATGGATTACTCTCGAGAAGAGAGTCATCTCAGGACCATGATTTATCTATATACAAACTCTTGGACAAACACCTTTTGGGAGAGTTAGACAATCACTCCGATACGAAAGTTACAAATGGCTGTTGATTGTTGTTCATTAAAACCTAGGAAGAGTAAAGCTAGGTCTCAACCCCCTAAGTTTCGAGACATGTCTTGTCCTATAAAATCCGGATCAAATATTTACTCTTAGTTGAATTGGAGTAAGAGTCTCAAATCCGAGTTCAATCAAGATTCCTTGAAGAATTTGGCCAACAATCCTACTCCAAGTTGAATTGGGGTAAAACTCTCGATCTACGTCCAAACTCTTAGCACTCACACCTCAAGTTGAATTAAAAGACTTAACCTTGACTAAACTTTATAGGCCAATACCTCACGTATAATCCTCGTATCAAAATATTGCGCATTACGCATACACTTTCTTAGGCGTTGGAGTCAGATCTCGCCAGCACCTCGGTGAACTCTCTTAAATGTTATTGTTTTGCAATGATTGAGGGAACGTGAAGAATGTGAATAGAGATCAACAATGTTTTGAAGAAGACACAGTTCACACCGGCCATAAACTATTCCAAGTATATGTTATTATTTCATTTTTGGGGCATTAATTGGATGATAAATGGTAGGGATACTAACTATTTAACTAATATGATGTGAAACATATTGATTGGAGAAGATCCAAACAATAAATAAATAAATAAATGCTACTAATACCAATGAATAAGCTTCACATCATGATAGTAAAAGAATTAGAGAAAACTTCACTAAAGACCCCCAAACTTCCACCCGTTTTGAAATACTCCCCCTAAACTTTAAAATCTCTCAATTTAATCCATAAACTTTAAAATCTCTCAATTTAATCCATAAACTTTCAATTGCTTTCAATTTAGACCCTTCCGTTAATTTTAGCAGTTAAAAATACAAAAAAAAAAAAGAACCAAAATATCCCTAATTTTTGTTTTTTGTTTTTAAATAAAAAAACGTTTTGGAAGTTAAAATTTTATACAAAAGTCAGGAATATAAATGTCTTGTAATGTTTAAAATCTGACAGAAGGATCTAAATTGAAAACAATTACAAGTTCAAGAGACTAAATTGAAAAATTTTGAAGTTCAGGGAGGGTTTATTAAACCAGGTAGAAATTTAGGAGTCTTCACTGAAATTTCCCCCAAGAATTAATATCCTTAACATTTCTCTAACTAGATTACAAATAAAGTGATTTTTTCAAGTGCTTATTTTATAATATGATAATAAAAATTACTATTCAATTTTAATAGAGTAATCTATATATTTTATATTAACGATAATTTTCAATGCCATAGGAAATAAATGTAACATTTCTCATTGTCTAATACATTTTATTTGGACCATTAATTTCAAATTGTGACGACAAATACTTACTAGAAAAATGGTTAGGTGGCTGACTCGGCGGTGGTCTTTGGAAAAAATTTCTGTCCTTGACCATTTGAAAGGCTCAGAAAATAAAAACATTTGAAATGAATAATCCCCATAAAATGTAATAGTTGTGCAATACCACCTTATCTCAATTCTAAAGAATAGAGGTGTTTGTTTTTAAATGTTACTACTCATCTGCTAACGTTATTATTATTTTTTTAAAGAAAAAAACAGAGACAAATTGATGTTAATATACCACGTAGACAAGAATACGTACGCTGCAAAATGTTTAGTAGCAATTTTTTTTGGTTCCTTGACCATTTTACGAAAATAGAGACAGATTCTCTTGAAGGCGTCTTCATATGAATCTTTCAATCATCCTAGTTCTACATATATTTCTTTAGCTTCTACTGTTATAACAAATTAAAAAATTAAGAACAAAAACAAAAATTTACAACTTCGAGTCGAATATAATCCGTAAGCCCGAAAGGCCTCGGTTTTTCCTGTTCCTTTTTTTTTTCATTTGTTTACTATTGTGCCGGCAAAGTTTCATGCCGCCAAGAGGGGTCCGAAACATCGGACGAATCGAAATACACATCGGAGTGCTCGAACAGCCCATCAAACGCCACGTACTCGCTAGTATTGTCATACCCGTTCCCGGCACCAAACTCGAACGAGTAATAACTCGGAAGCTGATCCTCGAAGCCCCAAAGCTCGCCGATTCCGTACGAATAGGACGAGTCCCGGCCCAACTCGCTCTCTGAGTTCTTCACGTCCTCGTCTAAAGAATTCCCAGAAGGAGGCAGACCGAGCTCGTCGTCCGAAGCTTCCAAAAGGTACCCGAGCTCCGGCTGGGACTCGCCGGAATCCAACGTCAGGTCGACAACCGGCACCGGCGAAGAAGTACAAGCCTGAGCTATTTCTTCCTCAAAGCTCTTCATGACCGAGTCGAGGTCCTGAATCGTCGGATCGGCCTCCGTGTCGTCGAGGAACCCCAGAAGGTCTTCCCTGAGACGCTTCACCTCGGGGGAGTCCGACTCGGAAAACTCGTCCGAGTCGCCTCGGACCCGCTTCTTATCGTTTCGGCTCTCCACTATGCTAGACATTATTTATAAAAAGATGAACGAGAGAGAGAGAGAGAGAGAGAGAGAGAGAGAAATGTGTTTCTGATAAATCGTAAAGATAATGTGAGGAAGTGGTGATGAGGTGCGGTAAAGCGAAGCGGAACATTATATAAGGGGACAAGGTAGAGAGAGAAAGTTGGAGAGAGAAAGAGAGAGACGAGAGAGAGCGTGGGGTGATGATGGTGACGCAGGCGCGTGAGAGGGAGCGAATCCTTAGGCCATCACGGACTCCTTGCCTTTTTTCTAATTTCGTGTCGGGGGTTTCCACTATTAAACTGGTTTCAATTCCGTCTTGAAGTCCGGGTAATTTGGGGAGGGGGCCCAACAAGCCTGCCTAGTCAATCACGACATAGGCTCTTTCCATTTGTCCTTGGCTCTTTCTTTTGGCTCGGCTCGGCTGACAGAGACTTGGTTTGGGAGGGCAGTTGGTGACTAGGGCTGTGTTTGTTTTGGTAGGAAAATAAATTGGAGGAAGGTAGGGGGGTGTTTTGGACCTTTCGATAAAGTTGGGCATGTGGTTTGGAATGGGATTTGACAGGGTGGTAAGGAGGTTTTTCCAAAAAGGATTAGGTTGACGAAAATTGTAGGCAATTGATTGCGCAATGGCTGGTGATAGATGATGATGATGACGGCCAATTCAGCTACATCTGAAAGCAGAAATTATAGTAAGTGGGATCGGTGTCACATGAAGGAATAATATATACAACACATTTAAAACCTTTTCAACGTCGTCTAACTGACCCATCTTCTTGGTTGTCATACGAAATAATATCTGTAGGCTCTAGCACATAGTATTTTGCTTTCCTATTTTCCTTAATTTCCAGCCTCTGCTTGCGCTGTCAGATACTTCTTTTGTTATTTTGTTTTATTTTAAGATCTTATCAGTAAGCACGTCCATTGCATGTGGCAGTTAACCTCCGAAATTGGGGTCATTGAGATTATGTTGTCTAAGTTTTATTAAAATTTATGCAATTTAAGAAAGCGGGACGGTAGGATTAATTATTTGTTTGGAATTGGATAGCTTAAAGTGTGAGGCTTATCTATACGGGGCAAATTTCAAAATAAATCCTCATCCACAAAGAGCTATCAAATAGGGGACGTCAAAGCCATTAAATAAAACCGATTTTGCATTTATTTATTTATTTATTTATTTTTCCTTCTCTTTATATTTTTTTGGAATAAAACTTTTCATTTTCTGAAAAAAAAAAATTACAAGAAATATTTTTAAAAATTAAATAATTAGATGGGAAGTGTATTTGAAAACCTTTAATTTTTTATTTATAAAAAGCTGAACTTTATTCTAGATTGAATTAGCTAATTTAGATAAAAACAGACCAATCGCCACACACTCTTCATCCACCCAAGTGTGTGGTTTGTTCAGACTGTAAAAGTATCCGTTGGCCTGGCGACAAACTGGTACAAAGTCCCTCCTTTTGTACACATCCATCGTACTCTTTCCGCGTTGTTGGAAACCCAAGTCCCACGATTTTACAGCGGAAAGAAACGAGGGATGCCTATTCCAGATCCCTCAAATTTCTCTCACTTAATGGACCCCCCCAACTGTACCTGGTCCACGTCCTAAATACTCATCCACAGCCGAATACAATGACCGGCGCGCCGAGCGGATTCCAGAAGCAACGACCAGGCCAAACCAAACAGACACACATTGATGACCCAAAACGTGGCCAAGCCGCTGGCGCTGGTTAATTAATCGAAGAAGGTGTTATTCGTGATTCGGTTGTCGTGTCGGCTCGTAGCCATCCCTAGAAACGCAACTTGCCCTTGCTTGCACGTTTCCACGTGGCGGACTTTCTAGATATTATTATACCATTTCCTTGAGGCGCCAAAGGTGCTTTTTTTACTTTTCCTTTTTCTATTTCTGTTGATAAACATGGAGATCTAGAAAAGGTCGATACGTTTTCCCAGGTGGGGACCACGTGTGTGTGTAGTAGTGGTGGTGGATGTTAAAAGCAATCACATATTCACATGGTGCAGGGGATGATGGTTAGGTTTGGACATGTTATCGATGTCGTGGTTTTCACGAGGTGCTTGGTGGGATGTGGACGGTATGGAGGAGAACGAATCAGGCCTATCCGTTTCCAGACTAACTAATCAAAGTATTTTTTTATCTTACGGTCTAGGCGGAAGAGATGAGTTGATCGTCAGGTGGAGAGCGTGACACATTGACAACTTGTTAAATTTATTTTCCGAATAGAATAATAGAGAAACAACCGATGTGGAACTGGGAAGCCGTACCTAGATATGAGATCCAATGGACGAATCCCAAAGAGTACCGTTCGATGGTATTGTTGGGAATATGTCAACGGCTGAGATTGCTTTCTCTATCAGACAAAAAATATCAACGGCAGCTTTGCCCAGTCAAGAGGCACGCCTTCCTCTCAGATTGTCAGCTTTTTTTTTTTTTTTTTTTTTTGGTTTGGAGGCGGGGGCTCCTTCTCTTTATTCCTTTGTTTATAGGGCCGGCGTTGCTTTTTCGTCTAAACTATAGTCAGCGGTTTACATGCCACGGGCCCACGAGCCACACCACGTTTTTTGAAAGAAATCCACAACTTGGATGAAAATTGAATAAACAAATACAGTCAAATATCATCCTATAGATTCTTCAGAACTGTTGGATTGAATCAATTTCTTCTAATTCAGTTTATATATTTGCTTGAATTACATATATCTTTTAATAAAATATGTGATTTTCATGAGTTTTTAAAACTCTATTTTAAATATATATTAGTTTAATAGACTCAAAAATTGTTTAACACATGCAAATAAAAAGTACTAATTTATTTAGTAATTTGTTATAAAATTATTATACATTTGAGATGATGTAACAATGAAAAAATATAAATATTTCATATAAATTAAGTTGTAGAAATTCCTCTAACCCATCTTTAAAAGTGTTATTTGTCAATTGAGCAAGTGAGAATCACATTTTTTTTATGACACAAATTTCTTACTAAACCGTCTCTAAAAACTGCATGTGTCATTTAAATTGTTAAAAAGCATGTGCCACATGCTATTAAAAAAAAAAAACATGTATTTTTTACATATTAAGAAACATATGTCAATTAATTTTATAGGTGTGTCATTTAGGAAATTTCTAACAAATTAGTTTATAGAAAATTTATTTCCATTTTTTTATTAGTACTACTAAAAAGAGTAACGCAATCCACATCTCCTTGGATTGATCTAACCGTGCCTATTAAGAGCTTGTTTGGGATTGCGTTTGAGGGGCCTAAAAGTGATTTTAACACTCAAAAAGTCTGTTAAAAAAAAAAAAAAAAAGTATTCGTTTGGTAAAATTAATTAAAAGCACTTTTAAGGTCCAAAAAGGTTTAAAATAGTAAAAAAAAACACTTTTGGCAAAAGCTCTTTTTGACTTAAAAACTCTATCTTTCAAACACAATCTCAAACAAGGTCTAAGTCATTGTTTAAAAAAACAAAACAAAATAAAAGTTGATCAAAAGAACATTATTCCATCAAACGTGTGTGAATTATGAAATTATCTTCTTCTTTTTTTAAAATGTATCCTACTAGAAACTTAAAGATTAGTTTAAACAAAAAGTAACATTTTCTTTACGAAAAATAAAATGAAGGCATTGAATTGTTTAAAGTGTTTGACCTATTTGATCTTTTACCTCCACTCATAAACGTCTCCTGCAAGATGATAGTGGCTTTCG
This sequence comes from Corylus avellana, assembly GCF_901000735.1. Classification (NCBI taxonomy): domain Eukaryota; kingdom Viridiplantae; phylum Streptophyta; class Magnoliopsida; order Fagales; family Betulaceae; genus Corylus; species Corylus avellana. The sequence goes on from NC_081546.1 coordinate 709,694, forward strand.
GCTCGAAAGCATGAACCACGTTACTAGGATCTTGTATGATAATGAATCATGGGAAGTTATTGGTGAAGGCGAAAAGAAAAAGAAAAAAGAAAAAGAAGAAATTAATTATTATTGGTAAGGACAAAAAAAAGATAGAAAAAAGGCTGAGATAAGATACGGATTGAGTTTTATTTATTATTATTATTGTTGACACTTTAAAAAAGAAGGGGGGAAAAGTAAAAGCAAATTAAGTTCTAATAATTTGTTTGAGTACGTTGTATAAGGTGGATTTATTAGTTTTTCTCCGCTTCACATAAAATATTAGGAAAAATTATAAAATAGTTTTATGGGTTTGGCTTTTTCACAAATAGCTTCTAAAGGGTTAAGAAAAGTGAGAAATCACTCCATGTAGTATGTATGCATCATGCATGTCTACCTAACTAATACCTCTCTTTAATCATTTTCTGGTTGACGTTATTATAAAATTACATATTTATCTTTAAAAAATTGAAAGATAAAAATAAAAACCAAAAACCAAAAAATTACACTAAGGGTGGTTGGCCAACCCTAAATTGGCCAAAGAAGATGACCGAACTATCCTTAGAAGCAACGTAGGGGTGGCTAAACCATCACCAAGGACCCAATCAACCTCATCGCCCTTTTTCTTTTCTTTGTTTTTTTAATTATTTTTTCTATAACTTTTTTTTAAGATAAATTTGTAATTTTGCAATTACTCCAATTAAAAATTGTCAAAATTTGTAGCGAGAGAGTTATTTATTATATAGGCCTACTATGCAAAGTGATTTATCACTTTTTAAACCCTAAATAGCTATTTGTCAAAATCTCAGAACTAGTTTTTACAATTTCTCCTAATTATTGTAAGACTAGATTGATAACAAGCAAGTTGGACAAAAAACTCTGCTTGAGCTTGTGTTAATGATTTTGTTTGGCGTAGAAACCTTGTCCTTAGGGCACACGTTAGGCAGCCATGTTCTAGATCTCACAAATACTTTTAAAATATTGAATATCATATTCCATTTTTTTCATTTCTTTTATCCTCTTGGTTTCCATTCATAATTAGATGTTTGACTCGATCAACATATGAAACCCACTTTTTTTGCCTTCCTTTCTTGAACCAAATAACAAAAGATCATATTATATAAATATACATACAATATTAAAATAAATAAGTTTGTGGTTAATTAATGTTATCCGTGACCGTGATGCAACATAATTTTGCAAATATTTCAATGATCAACAGGCCGCCGAATGACTTCCATTGTGGATGACCCATATGGCCGGCAAGCCTTCATATTCAAAGAGGCTGCGTTCCAATATAAAACTTACGAAAAAAAATCCAAACTTAGCCCTTAAGTACTTTTTTTAATTACAATTTAATTGTTAAGTTTTCAATTTCGACAATTTCAAATAGTTCAATCCGTCAATTAACAATATTACACTTTAAACTAATAAATTAATGTTAGGTAGCTTTCGTTTGACATATCATGTGCCCACTTTATATGCTATGTGACAGAGTTAATTTAAATTATAAACATACCCTAAATAAATAATTTTTTTTGATTTGTTTTTTTTTTTTTAATTATTTAGAGCATATGAAAACTTTATGACTATATATTCCATTGGAATAAAAAGAAATTTGAATACTTTTGAATCATCCAATGAAGCGCAATTTGGCCGAAATCATCGTGCCCTAGGACAGCCGAAACCCTAAAACAAGAACACAAAGGAAAATAGAAATAGCAATAGAAATTGGAATGTGAAGGAAGAAAATAAAATAGAGGCCGGCAATAATTTAGGCTGACTAATCAAAGTGGTAGTTAGTTGGATGGTCGTCCTTGCACACCCATTGGATCGATCATTCAATTAAAATGAATAGAGTACTTTTCTTCCTTGCACACCCATTGGATCGATCATTCAATTCAAATGAATAGAGTACTTTTCTTCCGTTGACAAGAAAAACCCAACTCTAATGTCTTCTGACCAAAAGCTAACGAAATTAACGGTAACATCGAGGTAGTTTTTAAAAGCATTAAAAACTAAATTAAAACAATTTATACTTCTTTTTTCTAATTAAAACAATTTATAATTCAGTGTTGATATTGAAGTCTGACAAACAATTCAAATAGTATAATCATATTTCAATCTTTATTTTTTAAAATCAAATATGGATCATGTGAAATTTGTTAGATATATATTTTTTTGAACAAGATGCATGTAAAAATGTTAATTAACCATTATTTATCTCAAAATTGTCAGGATAAATAATGATTTAATATAATATCATAACAAATATCACGAGTGAGTTTGAATTATGATTCAACAATTTACACTCAATTTCAATTAAATATTTTACCATTTAATGGTAAATGATTGTAAATTTACCATTTACAACCAACTTAAATTTATTACATAAGTATGAGGTGATCACTGATTCAAAGAACGAAAAAGAAAAATGAAAATGACTTTGGCCTAGAAGCCTCCTCGACGACTTCAAATGTTTGATTGGAAAACCTTACCAAAGATTAGTCAATTGCTTGAGCAATATTATTCAATTCTTCCGAAGAACGCTGCATGAGTCTTGGAGAAAGAAAAATTCACAAAGGAAAAAAAGAAAGATGTTATTCTTATTCTAAAAGTTTAAGTTAATAAAAATAAATAAATAAATAGTTTCAGCGGACACCAAATTCCGCTGTAAAGTGAGATAAACTTAAAAAAACAATACCCATTAATTCTTCACATCTATAAAGTATTTCTTTTGATTTATTCTCTGGATTTCTTTTCTCTCTGAGCATCATTTTTTTGGGTTTCGTGTTAACAATAAAAGCTAGATCCAATAGAGTTGCGCGGATACAACTTTGAGAGCTAGCATGCTTTTACGTTTGAAATGTTGAAAGAGCACAAAAGATGGTGTTTGATTTCAAGAATAAAAATAACTCAAAAGATAGTGTTTTATCTCAAGAATCAAATACACATGCCCACCACGCCACCCTCTATATGTCGGTCACCAAAAAAAATTAGCACCCTCCAATTATATGCTAACACATGCTAACGAATCGTAAAAGAATTGTAAGTATAATATCATTTCTTATTAATAATTTTTCCAAAGAGATGCAACTGTTATAGAAATCTATATTCTCGAACATTACATTTATGAGAAAGTGGATGCAGGCCGGGAGATATGTTAGATGCTGCAAACCTAACATGTTAGTGTGTGTTAATTATAAATCAATAGATACAAGTCTTGGTAATAGGTTGAATTGCGCGAGCTACTATTGCTATACATTGGTCCAACTACTAATAGTGACATTTATTTTTGCACAAGGAAGGGGTAGAAAATTCAAATCTCATACGAGTATATGAGTCATCATATTTGTCAATCAAATATAGGGAAAAAGAAAAATGTAAAAACGACTGAAAGGCATGTGTTTTGGCAGACATATGTAGTGGTAGGTCTTTTGGGTTAGACAATAAGCGAAACACGTTCAACACGGGCCGGGCGGGCGAGGGTCATGAAGTGAAGACAGCATTATCGAAGGTTCCAAATTCCAATTTTATTCCAATTCCATGTTACGGGGAACACTCTTTTTAGGTTCTCTGACTGTCTTATTCTATGAAAATTCTTTTCCCATATGATGACTTTTGCTTACAGACATTGACATTTCCATCACACAATTACATTACATGTCCAAAGGGGAATCACATTTTCTTCGTGATTTACTTGGCTTTCAAGGAAATAGGAATCCCATCTAACTGGGAAAAACAATTTCCCGTGATAGATACGTAGTAGGGCCATGACGATTGACGGGCTAGCTAGGTCCCCCCCACCCCCCACCATTAGAATCAAGAAAATTCCTTGAAAGCAATTCCTACCTATCTTCCTCCTATGCTGCCTTTTAATTAGTGTTATCCTTCTTAATCACTTTACTTTTGTCTTCAAGAAAATAGCTCCCTAGCTACCTCCTTCCTTGAAATTACCAAGCAAATTCCTTCCTTTGCAACCACTTTTCTTGCCCCTGACCAACCCTCATTTGCTATTTGGACATACATAATACAGGTTGAAATTCTTGTTTTATTTTTCTTTTAAAAATGAGAAGAAGAAAAAAATTTATAAAATTGGTTCTTGAGGTTTGGGTTTGTGGCAAATAACTCTCTAAGGTTTAAAAAGTGACAAATAGCTCCCTAGCTTCATTCAAATTCCATCCACTTTCCGACGGTCATTATGAAATTACACATTTATCCTTATAAAAAAAAAAAAAAAATTTGGGGTAGTGGCCATGGGGTAGGTTGGTTGCTTGGCTGCTAACCCTTTTTTTCTTCCTTCCATTTTCCTAAGTTTTTTATTTTTTTTTTAAATTTTTTTTTTTAAAAAAATACACATGCACACTACATGGAGTTATTTGTTACAACCTTGAATTTGAAGGACCAATTTCGCAATATTTCCTAAAGATTAAACAAAGTGTTTACAAATTATTAATTTCTATTAAGTATTTATTGTGAAAAGTTTATGTGTGACCACTGCAAACTTATTGATCGTGATGTAGTGGCAATAAAAAAGTTATTTTATAGCTGTATAAATGTATGAAATGTTGCTTTCATTTTTGGTAATTGTGTAGCTATACTTACTCTATTCCCTTGATAATTCGAGTTTAGAAAAGGACATTAAACATATCGTGAATAGTTTAGTTAGGCGTGTCGTGTTGATCTTGATGGCTCTGCTAAAAGTGTTTCATATGGGTCTCAACGCCTAGCTCAGATCTATCTAACAAAAGGATTTGTGTGTCTATTATTTTAAAAATATATATTTTTCTTTTTGGTTATATATGGTCGTTATTCTTGGTTTTTATTTCACCGAAGATGGCCAACATTTGACAACTGCAGTCTCCTCCTCCCATCTGATATTTCAATGGACAATCTTGACTTTCCATTCATATATCAGGAGGGAATAAATAAGGGGGAGGGGAGAAGAATTATTAAGTTCTCTAAAATTGTAAATTTGCCTAAAAATTAGCTGACTAGCTTATATATTTTGACTTGATGTTCAACACATATAATATTTAATTAAAATGAGAGATAAATGACGGAGACAAAATTCAAATTTATGATCTTTTACTTTCAAAACAACGGCTGAAACCCAGCAACCCAGCCCTTGTGTGCTCCAAAAGGGTATGCTACAAGGAATTCATGCCCTCCACCACTTCTACGCAGGAGCATCCACATGGTTAAGAGGGTAAGTAACCGACCGATGCCACATGTACTAGGAGCTATACTACAAAAGGCCTATGTGAGCCAAGACATCTCCGGTTAATTAGCTAGCACATAGCAATTGTGGTAATTGCCTAGTGTTCTTTTCATATGTCCTATGTTCTACCCGGCCAATTGGTATTCTTTTCATATTTTGTATGGTTTATTTAACATTCTCAAATCACTTAACCTCGATTTCTATTAAAGAAAGCTCTGGTAACATGTTCTCATGATTGTTACATTTTATCTCTCTTTTCACCGGATTACCCTATTGTCAGTATGCATTAGAAGTGTCCCCCATCAACACATCCAGCAAATATCTTTCGCTCATTTTTTGTCCCTGGTTTCTCCTGGCGGAGCTGCCAGGATGCAGTCAATTGTACACATGAAGAAAAAGGAGCATCCTGTTGATGCTAACCTTAATTAGGTTCAGGGGAATTTTTACTTCCAAACTAAAAATATCTGTTTGTCTATCGCCTAATCACATATATGATAGAACCTACCATCTATTTAAAATATTTTCTCTATCGCCCAATCGCGTATATGATAGAACCCTCCACCAGAGACATTACCCGATGTTTACCCATATCTTCATGATCAAACTCTATATATATGATAATGTAATTTATCAAAATATCGTTTTTATTATGATGGTTATGTGATGTGAAAATCTCATCTTCTCACGCGAAACATATACATGCATGGACGAATTAATTGAGATCCCTGCAATTCTTACAGATGAGAAAAGAACGTGAACTAGTTTCTCCCATTCTCACATGTACGCATGCGGCATGCACGAACAGATTCAGGTCCTCTGCAATTTTTAAGATCAATAAGGGAATTAGGAATTTACTTTAGGACCAGATTGCATTAAAAAAAAATACTTGACGAGCCAGAAAAAATAAAAAGAAAGACTTCAAGGCTAAAATAAACTTTCTTTTTTTGGAGGCCCCCTCTCCCCCGTCACTGTTGAAAAGGGGCCGGCAATTAATGATCACGTCAACAAACATATATATAAGAAATAACAAAAAAAAAAGAAAAAAGAAATAATAATAATTTTGGAGTGGCCTAACCTACCTAATTAATCAACTATATATTTAGAGTGGCCAAATATCCTAAACAAAATACAGAGGCGGTGACCAGACCACCCCTTTGGCTTTAATTCTTCATATATATCTATTTTTCTTCTCTTTCTTATGAAGTGGGTGATTCTAAACCTTTCATGCGAACTAGAGGATATGTTGCAATTCTTATAAATTGCAAGGATCTGAATCTCAATCCATGCAATAAAATTAAGGGACACCGGTTGCTCATACTACTTTTCCTTGTAATGACGTGTAAAATAGGTTGAAGTGATCAATAAATGTGAAACCTAAAAAAGCAGATGACCTAACACGATCAATATTGTAGGAGGCCAGGGACATGCATATATAGCATGGATCCCCCGGTAGATAGAAAGAAGGGATAAGCCGGCCCAAAGCTAATAAAGATAGACATGTCATGAGCTGTAAGTCTACATCAGATGGCCGAAGTGAGACAAAGTTAGATAGCAAATGCATTACCTTGTTAGGTAACTTAGATGGGGATATATATATATCATATGAGCTGCAAACCAACTTTAAATTTGTCGGTGTGATCAATTACTTCTTAAATTATATGCTTTGTTTTGGCGTTTCTTGAGACGTGAATCAGCTTGTAGCTTGGAGATTACTTAGATATTAAGCAAGATTCTTGTAGGCCCTTGGAAGCGGACTCCACTCAAATCTAGATCTTAAATTGCAAAATGCATGCAATTATGGATTTCATGAAGACAAAAAAGAAAACAAAGGGTAAAACTTTGAGTTTTTTTTTTTATATTATTTATTTATTTATTTTAAAGAAAACATAAGAAAAAATTTGTTATGAATTTCTAAAAATAGCCATGAATTTCTAAAAATAAAAGTATACATCAATTTATTTTCTATGTTAATTTTAAATTTGAACCCGCAGTTTTCCAACTAGGAGCCATTGTGTTTCAAATTTAAAACAAACAACTTTTTATTAATCCAAGGGTATTTTAAGAAAAAAAATGTTTATTTAATTAATTGAAACATATACTATTTGATAAACTTTTATGCATTATATAATGAGTAATGATATTCGGCAAAGGTAGCGTGTTTTAAGTAATTTTTTAATATAAAAATGAGAGTAAAAAAGTAGCATTACTCTTATATCATAGAGATAGCATTTTCTTTTTGACTATTGAGAATCTGAGATGGTTGGGACGCCTCTCCTCATATAATTTGACAAGAGTAAAAATATTTATATTAGTACCTCGAATACTAAAATTAAACATATTTGGACAGCAAGGAAACTACCTAGTCCCTCAAAATACGTCCTCAATTGATTTTGATTCATTTCAATTGCTTGAAGAGGAATGGGAGAGGAATTAAATTTCAGTTTCAGTCGTCCCATTTTGTTAGAATAAAAATAAAATAATGAATATAGGAAAATATTGAAATGGAATAGAGAAATATTTGGAAAGTTACAAGTAGGCCTCATTGTCATTGAAATCCTCTACAATAAAAGGGTAGAGCAAGTTACAATTTGGCCAAACAAATTATACTCAATTCAGATACATAACTATCAGTCTCTGCCCTTCCACATCACCCACTATTGGTGACTAGTATTGCGGTGTCACCCAAGGACTATATATATGTACAGTATTTTGGGAGTGGACCAAATTTTTGTATCAATGTCCTAGCCCAATATATTTTGTATCACCCTTTAGGCCCATTAGCCGATTCCTATTCCTTTGGGGCCAAGTTTGAATAAACAAATGTGAGATTATTTCCTCTCCCCTTATCTTTTTGTTTTTTTGGAAAAAAAATAAAATTTCATTCAATAATACCACAAGCATAAAATTCTTATATTACAAAGCAAAGTTCTGAAACAACTATAACATAAAGCTACAAGATTACCAGATTTAGTATAAGATTTAAGACTAATCCACTAACTTATAACTAAAATTAGATTTAATTTTAGATCTGTCACCGAAAGATTCAACCAAGGAGCTCATGTTGTACAACTACCAGGTGCTTAACCCGCCAAATTACACCAGCATGTAATCCCACCTACGAGGCCTGATATCTGAACCGTTAGATTTCTCCTGATGCCTTTTACCTTTCACCCACTGTTCCACGCGTCACTCATGCACTTTCTAATTTTTGAGCTTTTGAATCTCAACCGTCCCTTGTTTTCTTCCATTTTTCGCTTATTTATTCCAATTAGCTGTGCATGTGTCAGGGCCTTCAATGGTCTGCTAAACAGAAAGACTACACTAACAAGTAACAAATAACCCGAAAGGAAAGGAAAGGATCATTCTGCAACTAATTTGCTTTTTGAGGTCATTAGCGGACGAGACTTTAAAAAAAGCCAAAGTGTCTATTGGCTTCTAGTAAAGATAATTAGAACGTACATTACACAAAAGCTGTCCCTTTTTATATGATATACAAAAGAAATAAGAAATTTCCCAAAATGGAAAGAATCTACTTGATGAGTGAGCCAGAACCAAGAAGGAAGGCCCATCTCATAAATGATCTGCTATCTGAAACTACAGCCTTAATTCAAAGCATGTGAAATATTATAATTAATATTGTTCGTTTGAGCAAGAATGAAATCTAATTTCGGCTATTCTATAACTAAACCCAACCATTTCATCAATCAACCCATGGAGAGTGTCGACAAAACTTAAACCCAATGAATCCATACCGCATAATTTTTTTTTTTTTAAAAAAAAAAATCCGTGCAGTGCCACTTAATAACGATTCCAAGGCCACAACACTAATCATGAAAACAAGAAGCAAATTATATGTGATTACGGCCATCCAAATTTTGATACCTTTTATTAATTAAGGTAGGTTGCAATTAATCCAACTGAATTCGCCACCCAGTACTGGATTGTCTGGATCCTGCTAACAAAATATTATGTTTTTTAGTTTCCTTTTCGAGCTCAATTCTCCTTTTTTTTTTTCTTCACAATTATGGGTCTTGGGAGTTGGGATCACATGGGTTTCTTTTTGGGAGTGCAGTAACCTATTTGTGTGGAAAAGTGATCTTCTCCATTTCAAATTTCCTGGGTCTTAGGAGTTGGGATCACGGGAGTTTCTTTTAGTGAGTAAAGTAATCTATTTGTGTGGGAAAATGATCTTCTCTATATTTTAAATTTCTTCAATTTCTTTCATTTATACATTTAGTGCATTTTAAAGGGTAGTGTCGTCCTAAATTTTTAATGATTTAATGAAGATAGTGTCGTCCAAAACATTATATATATATAATGTTTTGGACGGATGGTTTCCGAGTTTGGCTTTTAACGTCCAAAACATACTTGAATAGGCATATGAGATGCACGTGGGATGATCACTTTATAAAAAAAGTTGTCTTATCTCTAACCACCAAAAGAGGAAAAAGTTAACGTCTTTAATCTGTTAAGAGTATTGTGGTAACTCCAGTCTCATGTGAAGACTTTAACAAATAATTAAAGATACATCTTAATTTTAATTTTAAACAAATATATTTTACCTTTAGCCATTTTGGTAGTGAAACCTTTTAAAACCATCTTTTACTAAATTAGTAAAAGCATGGAGATTGGAGAGTGATAGAGCAGATAAAGCTTTTTACTTTTGACTCAATTCCTGTGAGTTTTGCTGATACCCCTAACATGGCTACTCTTATCTTTCTCTCTCAACGTACCTAAATTATCTTGGCACAAAATTCTCGTAATAAATAAATAGAAGAAATTTATATTTTGGGGATTAATGTGTACACATGTTAGGTAAAACAAGATTCATATTCCATGATGTTTAAACTACTTACATTCCCATATAAAACTTTGGAACAATTAGAAATTTACAAAAAAAAAATCATTCATTTTGAACCAAAAAAAAAAAAATTGATTAATCAAGTCCAACAACAAGTTATTTTGTTGTCTATGTAGAAAAGATGGCATCTTTGGGTTCGCTTTAAAACAAAGGAAAAAGTATCACTTTTACGAACATATCTCAAGGGTTGGTTGTCTTAACGGTATTTAATAAACGCTTTCGTGGCAAAGTGATCATGAACAAGATGTTGCCAAATCAAGTGCAAAAAAAAACTTATGATTAATCAATATTAGAAGAAAATGCTGTGCAAAAATGTCGAGACTATCTAGTTTGTGATATTTGAACATATATGATTAGCTACAATATTTTGTTAGCTTAATTCATGAATGGAGTATTAGAATATTATTTAGTTACAAATTAAGTGGTAGTATATATATATATAGGGGTAGATTAGCGGATTCAGCCTTATATTACAGGAAAAGAGCAATGGAGATGATTTCTGCAGAAAGGGTAATACTTCATGTGAATCACTGAAAGGTGAAGAATTGACTTTTTGGCTTATTTGGAAAAAAGGGTGGACTGACGAATTGTAAAGAATTGTTTCCAAATAGAGATAAAGTTACTCCTTTAATCTTTCCAGCTTTCTTTGGGTCTCTCCAAAGAAAAAGGATTTGGTCATAATCTCTTCCCTTAACGTCTTTCCTAAGAAAAAGGATTTGTGTTTTCCATTAATTATTGATGTCTTCCAGTAATTATTGATGTCTTCCAGTTATTTTGTACTTCCCACCTTGCGAACACGTCAAGTCTGAGAACCTTATATATAGATCATCTCAGACCTAGTCCTCTCCACTTTGCTGGAGCAGCTCTGCAACAACGGGATTTCCCACATGTAGCATGGTACCCCAGCATATGCAGTGACGCCGGAGGTCTTAAAGCTAAGAGGAAGGGTTACGAGGAGTCCAACGTGGATATTTGGTCCTGTGATCTTATACTACGTTCTTCTTGCTAGGTATCTTCCATTTCAAAATGAGATTTAGATAAACATATAGACTTAATTTGTTTTTGATTTAGTAACAAATACTACTAGAAAGCATTGTTTACGGGTTTTTTTTTTCATGTATTATTCAATATGAGTTGTCAAAGAAGGAACACCATTTTAAAAAATATTTAGCACTGTTTGGTTGACTGGAAGCAACTCTATTAACCTCTGTTACCTATCTTAAGGAGAAAGAGAGAGGGTGACGATCTTAGTTCATACCAGACATTTTTGGCGCACCGAGTTTGTGTTTACAATGTTGATCTCAGGGAGAGCTAGCGCCAGAGAGAGCCAGCCAGAAGGTGAAGCGCTAGCAGCTGAGCACATGGCAGTGAGTGCGCAGAGTGAGGAACGAGGAACAAAGAAGGAGATTTTTTTTATTAGTTCTTGTCAGATGGGGGTCCCAATCGAACATGCCCTCAGACACCTCTCTCTCTGATCTCCATCTCTTGCACACACTGACTGAGACACACACGCTTTTTTTCTTTGGGAGTTTTTTTCTTTCTAGAAAGGAAATGAAAATTTAATATTAATTAATAAGAAGAAGGAGAATATGATGATGCGGAAGATGGGGTGTGGTTGAGAGGTCGTCTTGTTTCTCTTTTTAACTCTCTGCCACAGCAAGCTTGTTATCCAATAGAACAGAAAGCAACTTCCCTCGATCTCCCTTTGCTTTGATCAAATTTGTCGCAACTCACTTAGTGGTTAAATATTGCCATATACTAAATGTGCTTAATTCACGCTCTGTTGCTTGCCATATAGCGAAGGTTAAAATGCTTAACAATTTTGTGTTTTTTTTTTTTGGCTTTGGAATGTAACAAGAATAATAGGTTTTTAGCTCATCGTACGTACGTGTTTGGATCAGCACGATCCTTACATATGCATGCATATTAATTATAACTTTCTAATTTTTCATACCTAAATCTTGATTTCAGAAATTCGTAATTAAATGCATGTGTGGAGGTAACAATAATTAATCAATTTCTAATCTCATGAGCAACATAGAAACATGCTATGCGTACACACTCTGGATACACCAAAGGTAACCTTTTTAAGAAATTTAATTCAAACAGTTACTTCATTTATATATGTGCGATTCAGATGGCTAGGAGTTTACAACTTGTTACGTCGGTCTATAGGATGATATATCTGCCCTTGATTCTTCATGATCAGGACACTCTAGGCTGAGTGGTGGATTAGATTTCTTGGTTTTGTGTGGTAGATTTATTACCTAACTCTTTTTTTTTTTCCTGTGAGATTATTTATTTTCGAATTTATTGCTCGTTATCTGCTTTCTATTAGTGTACTTGAAATTTTAAGTTATTCATCATTTGACTATCTTGTTTGTTCATTTGTCATCAATTACAGGACTATACATGTGCCTATCGTTTTCGACAATTTCAGTGCTAATGTGATTGTGGATGGAAGCGCTGTCAACCTAGGGTTACGGGATACTGCTGGTAATTATATAACCATCCGGCCATTTCAGATTTCCTGGATTTGCTCTTCGTTTTGTTTTTATTTTTTTTTCTTTCCTTATTATTATTATTTTTTTTCTTTTTCAGAGGTTTTGATTCGTGATCTCTTGGACAGGTCAGGAGGATTACAATAGATAATTAAGACCCTTGAGCTATCGAGCTGCAAATGTACTCTCACAACTCACAAGCAAGAGTCATGGCGTCTCTCCTCTCCCTCCTTACAGTACTCACTGTAGCACAACCTCCAACCCCTAATACCTCCTACAAACCACCAGTACCATTACTTCCACCTCCTGGTCTCCTCATGTCTGCGGTGATTTTTCCCCAGACATTTGGAGGAGCATATGTTATATCGATAGGAGTGGGTACCCCTCCTGTCAACCAGCTTATGATTATAGACACAGGGAGTGACATTACGTGGTTTCAGTGTAAACCCTGTAATTGTTACCAAATGCCGGGGGTATTCGACCCACTCAATTCCACTTCCATTTCAGTGGTGCCTTGTGACTCCTCTGCCTGTAATCAACTCCAGCGACACAGTTGTAGCAAGAGTCAGTGTCAATACGAGGTGGACTACTTGGACAACTCTTTCACCAACGGCTCGCTTGTGCTCGAAACGCTCACATTTGGAAGCACTGCTGTTTTGAATGTACTCACTGGGTGCGGGCACTCAAACTTCGGCTTCATGCTTGGAGCCCACGGCTTGGTTGGCCTTGGAGGAGGGCCACTTTCATTGGCTACTCAGCTTCGGGTACATGGACGGGCAGGCATCTTCAGTTATTGCTTGCCCAATCTGCATGGAGGGTTACTTGGTTGGTTGAATTTCAGCCTTCCAAATGTCGTGTTACCTACGGGAACTGCATGGATTCCCTTAGTCCGCACCACAAAAATAAAGACTCATTACCATGTTGAGCTATCGGGCCTTGGGATTGGAAACATGCAGCTACCCATTCCCCAAAACAGCTTCAAGGGAGGCGCGATCATAGATTCAGGTACAACATACACCTACCTACCGAGGCTTGTTTACGAGGCTATTCGTAATGCCTACCTTGCAAAAACAGTAAATCTTCCTCGGGCCCCTGCGACCTCCTTGTTTGACACGTGCTATAACCTATCCGGCTTAGAGTCGGTTCAAGTTCCAAATGTGTCATTCTTCTTCTCTGCCGGACCAATTCTAACATTGCAAATGTGGAACATTCTAGTTGAGCAAGAACGTTATGTTGGTGAAAGAATTTTCTGTTTTGCATTTATCCCTACCAGTGATGTTACATCTATTATTGGGAACACTCAACTAGCTGGAATTCAGACTTCCTTCGATGCAGAGGCGGGATATGTGGGATTTGGTCCGAGCATTTGTGGTCCTCCAGAAAGTTCACCTCATTGTCATGGGCATTGGCCTCCTAGGAGGAGTATAGCCTTGGAGAATTATATTCCTCCAAATCCCTTATTTCTATGTTTATTTACCTGCTTTTATGTGTTAATTATAAGTATCCTTGATTGATCGAATTTGTAATGAAGAGCAAACTTGTAATGAAGAGCGAACAAAATTAAGTTATTTTGTTGTCTATGTAAAAAGACGGTGTCTTTGCTGGACTTCAAATTGGGTTTGTATTAAAATAAAGGAAAAGTGATATTTTTACGAACATCTCTCAAGGGTTGGTTGTCATAATGGTATTTAGTGGCAAAGTCATGAACAAGAGGTTGCCAAATGAACTGGAATTGTTCCAAGATGTTCTTTTGGCCACAACTACAAGCAGTAATAAACGAAGTTAAACACTGCACATCCAACGTAAATTAACCACTGGATGTTTCAACCATTTACATTATATCTGGACCAAAAATGTTGTAAAGTATTTCAACTTCTACTAATTATTATTCATTATTACGAGAGAGAAAGAAAAAATAAAATAAAAAAACTTAATCGAAGGAAGTCAACATTTTTATTATCCGGCAAAAAACTACAATTCACGTACAGAAGCATGACCTTATCAGCCATTCACTTTTAATTTATTAGGAGGAGATGCAAAGATAACACCTACAACATCACTTTTTGAGAGGATGGATCGATCACTTCCATAACATTGATATATAATTATTTTATTCGGTTTTGTTTATAAGTAGCATAATTAATTTGTTTATTTGGCTGGGAGTACGTACTTTCATTAACATTCGGAGTAGCTTATTCTTTTTAAAAGCAGACGCAGATACCTTGAGAGTTACAAGCCCTAGAATATCAACAATTTTTCATAAATATAACACATTCAACATCCCGACGACAATGGATTATTTCTGCCTCAGCACTTGGTAGCATTGGGAATAGTATACCTGTAATTAGAATTTATGATCATATCAAACCAATAAAAATTAAAAATAAAAACTATGTTTAAGAAAGATAGAGACTATATATATATGAAGTTAGGGTTATGAGAGAGAAAGACTAACAAATAGAAACAAATAAGACGATTAAAAAAGCCATTTTGAATGAAGTCTTCTCCATCGTCTTCGATCGACTTATTGAGGTTGGAGAGTTTGTGCATGATTGAAGACTTGAGAATTTTATTTTCATGCTGATAATATTTCAACTCCTTACTCAATATTATATAGTGTGTCAGATTTTAATTTTAAAGGCAAGAAAAAACCAAAAACGGAAGGTCCGGCCAATTAATTTAGAATCTAAAGACATTCATAATCTAATTAAATACAATTCATACCTACAATGAATCGCTCTCTTTTATTTACGGAAAGACAATCATTTTCTTTTATAAAGTAATTAATTCTTTACAGTAAAAGAAGATTCATCAAATCAAAATGTGATTTTGGATTTTGTCCATACGTAAAGCAGGGAAATTATTTCATTGTAAATTAATTAATAACCCTTCTTTTTCTTTTGTATGAAAGAATTCCTTTTTTTTTTTTTTTTTTGTAAAGAAAGAATGTATGCTTGTAAAATGCATACTATCAAATTGACGTCTCCTCTGTCTCTACTCTTCAAAGAAATAATTTTCTTTTTGAAGTAGCTAAATCTTTAAAACGCTTAAAAAATTGCTTTTTTTTTTTTTTTTTTTGTTTAATTAGTGAAAATTCATATATAGTTAAAATAGTCTTTATTTTCTCTTGTTTTTAGCTAAATAAATCTATATATATGATCATGATAAGGCTCAGTGCCATCTTCTTTTATCCTTCTGGCATATGCATCTGCGCAGGAAAAAAAGAAGCTATTTCGAAGGTTAATGAAAGTAGTCCCAAATAAACTAAGTATGGTACTAGCATATCAATGTTAAAGAAAATAAATTATTTATCAATGGAAGTGATAGACCTCCTCCTCTCATTTAGGGATATTGCAGGTGCTATCTTTGTATCTCTTCCTACATATATTCTCCTAATAAATTCCAAGTGAATCGAGAGAACGTACGTCATGTTACTATATTTGTACTCTACTTTTTCTTCTGTCTAATAAAAAAGTTCACTTCCTTGGATTAAGTGTGAAACAAGGTTCTTTTTCAAATTTGTTGATCTTTGAATTACCAAAATAAATAAATAAATAAATTTAACGTCTGAATGTCCATTAATTATCATGTAATAGTGTATGTGAATTGTCTTTATGCTTTTCCTTAATTAGCATCC
Organism: Corylus avellana; assembly: GCF_901000735.1. Lineage (NCBI taxonomy): Eukaryota > Viridiplantae > Streptophyta > Magnoliopsida > Fagales > Betulaceae > Corylus > Corylus avellana. Next base: position 725,932 of record NC_081546.1, read on the forward strand.
TACTACCACCACTGAAAATTATTGATGGAGTCTTTTGCTTTATAAAAAGCCTAATGGTGTCACAGATTTATTTATTTATTTATTATTATTATTTTTTGATATGTCCACACAAGAGAAGGGGGGAGATTTGAACTAGTGACATCCGCTTCATAACTTTTAATTATGCGGTATGAATTGGTTGGGTTTAAGTTTTGTTGACACTCTGCATGGGTTGATTGATGAAATGGTTGGGTTTTGTTTTGGAATGGCCGAATTTAGGTTTGATTTTTGGGTTGAAGAAGATTTGAGACATCCGTCGGCCTTGCCCAATAATGTAACTTACTTTCTTCTGGCTTCAACAAACAATATCAATTATAATATGGGTTAAATACCAAATACCCCCTGGGGTTTGGTAATTTTATTTTTACTCTCCTGGGGTTTCATTTTTATCACAGGACCCCCATGGAGTTTTGATAAAGGACCAAGTTAGTCCATCCGTTAGTTGACCGTTATGACTGACACGTGGATCAATCAGATGTTGACACGTAGCACATATTTAATTTTTTTAAATTAAAAAAAAAAAAAAAAAATTGTGGGTGGCTCGTTTTTACAGGGGGTGGTTTCAGCCACCCCCATCCGGCCAGATGGGGGTGGCCTGGCCACCCCCATGGCCAAAAGGGGTGGCTCGGCCACCCTCAATTTTTTTTCTTTTCTTTTCTTTTCTTTTTTTTTTAAATTTTTTTTTTTAAAAAAAATATATATATATATGCCACGTGTCAACATCTGATTGGTCCACATGTCAGTCCTAACGGTCAACTAACGGATGGACTAACTTGGTCCTTTATCAAAACCCCAGGGAGGTATTTGGTATTTAACCCTTATAATATTTCACATGCTTTGAATTAAGGCTGTAGTTTCAGATAGCATATCATTTACGAGGGTGAAGTAAAATAGCACGCGACGTGCCACACACGCCAGTTTAAAAATTATATTTTTTTAAATATAAAAAAATAAAAATAAAAATTTGTGCATGCCACGTGCTGTGTATCACAGTCCCATTTACGAATCCGGCTTAAGTGCGGTAGGGCAACACTACCTCACATGCGCGCGCGGTCATTTTGGGTAATAAAAAATAATTTTTTTAAAGTAATAATATAATATTTATTAAATATTAAAAAAAATCAATAATTAAAAAAATAAAAATATTAAAAAAATAAAACAAAAATGAAATGGGTGGCTCCGGCCACCCCTTGGCCAAAAATGGGGTGACCAGACCACCTCAGTTTGGCTAAGGGAGTGGCTGAAGCCAACCCTATGGGCGGTCTGGTGGTGGACGAACCATCCCCATGGCTAAAGAGGTGGTCTGACCACCCTCAAAAGCACAAAAGAAAAAAAAAAAAAAAAAAAAAGTTTGGGTTTTGGCCCTTTGGGGTTGGCCGAACCACCCCTAAGGTGTGGCCTGGGGGCGGTTTCGACCACCCTATATTAGCTTTGGGGGTGGTTTCGACCACCCCCAAGCCCTTGGGGGTGGTTTGGCCACCTCCAAAGGGCCTAAACCCAAACATTTTATTTATTTATTTATTTGGCCTTTTGGGGATGGCCGGATCGCCCCCTTGGCCATGGGGGTAGACAATCCACCCCATACTGGCCATGAGCCACCCTCTTGGCCAAGATGGGCTGGAGCCTCCCCTTTCATTTTTTTTTCTTTTTTCTTTCTCTCTTCTATTTGTTTAATACTTTTAGTTTATTGATATTTTTTTTTTTTATTTTTTTTTTATCTTTAAAAAAATTATTTTTTTTATTGCCAAAAGCAACTCCAAACTGGGCTACGGCATGGTGTGGTAGCTATCACATCTAAGAGCATTCACAGCAGCTATTTAACCATTTTTCCTATATTTAAGGATCCAAACTACTTTTTGCTTCTCTACTTACAAAAATTCCACAATAACTTCCTTTTATCATTCTTTACATCATTAAAATATTATTTTTATTTTCATTAAAATAATATTTTCTTCTATTCTAAAAACATTTTTCTTTTTCATCTCTCTCATCTGTCTTCTTTCCCCGGTGACGATTTCAGACAAAATCATACGTTGGGTTGTCCTTTATATGCTGCAGAATCCTGCTTCTATTCGGGACCTTATTATAAAATATTATATATTCTTATTCATTTGCCCGGTATCAATCCATTTATGGCCACCATAATCCATGTTTCTTGGTTTCTAAATTGCTTGAAGATTGTCTCGTCTCTCAACAATCACACTGACATCTTCCGTAAAGTTTGCACATTTTATAATTAAATTATGTTAAACTCCTATTAGCCACGTATAATCAAATTTTTTTCTCCATTAAAAAAAAAAAAAAAATGTGTTGATTAATGAACGAAAGACAAGAGGCATCGCCAAACTAAAGTTGTCCACCGACCAATTAACTTTTTTTTAAAAAATAAATTAAAAGCTAGTTATAAAATACAGATTACATTTATCTTAGCTTTATTTGTTAAAAATTATTGTTTTCTATTTCTTATTATATCTTCTTACAACAAAAATATTCAAGGGCGAAATTAGAATATTGAGTTTGGGGGGCAAAATTTTTTTTTTTTTAAAAAAAAGAGGGGGCAAAAGCTCATTTTTAAATGTATTTTATTTTATTTTATTTTATTGGGACCACTCCTTGGCTTGGCAGGGCTGAGAACCCCTCAAGCCCGGTGATAGTTTCACCCTTGAAAATATTAACAAACAAAAGACTCCATCAATAATTCTCCGTGGTAGTAGGATGCTAATTAAGGAAAGCAAAAAGACAATTCACATGCACTATTAGATGATAATTAATAGACATTCAGATATCGTTAAATTTATTTATTTATTTGGGAAATTCAAAGATCATCAAATTTGAAAAAGAACCTTGTTTCACACTTATTCCAAGGAAGTTAACTTCTTTATTAGACGGAAGAAAAACTAGAGTACAAATACAGTAACATGACATACATTTTCCCAATTCACTTGGAATTTATTTTATATATATATATATATATATATATATATATATATGTGTGTGTGTGTGTGTGTGTAAGAAGAGATACAACGGTAACACTTGTAAACATCCCTAAATGAGAGGAGGTGGTCTATCACTTCCATTGCTAAATAATTTATTTTCTTCAACATTGATATACGAGTACCATACTTAGTTTATTTGGGATTACTTTCAACCTTCGGAGTAGCTTCTTTTTTTCCTGCGCATACGCAATATTTATGATCTTTACAAATCCTAGGGAATGGACAAGTTGGCAAAAGGAAGTAACATTCAACATCCCGATGACAATGGACTACTTGACCACCTGCATCTGCTCTTGGTAGCATTGAGAATGATAAACCTGTCATTTGTATTTCATTAGTCACTATAATCATATTAAAAAAAAAAAAAAAAAAACTATGGTTAAGAGAGATAAAAGAGTATTTTATAAAACAAAACCAAAGAATAGGTAGGGTTATTGGAGACAAAGACTAATTACAAGTTGCAACAAACAAGAAGACAAAAAAAGTCATTTTGAAAGACATTTTCGCCATCGCCCTCTGATTATTGATGTCAGAAAGTTTGTGATTGAAAACTTGAGAATTTTACTTGGTTGCTGATAATATTTCAACTCTTTACTCAATATTATATAGTGTGTTAGAATTTAATTTTAAAGGTAAGGAAAAACTAAAAATGGAAGGTCCAATTAATTTAAAATCTAAAGACATTCATAATCTAATTAAACACAATTTACACCTACAATGAATCAATATCTTTTATTTATGGAAAGATAATCATTTTCTTTTATAAAGTAATTAATTCTTTATAGAGAAAGAAGATTCACCAAATCAAAATGGGATTTTGTTTTTGTCCATACATAAAGAAAGGAAATTATTTCATTGTAAAGAAATTAATAACCCTTAATGTTGCTTAATTGAACTATGTTTTTAAAAAATTGGAAAGTCTCCAACCATTTTATTCAATTACAAACTACTCTCTTTTTAACTTTCTATTTTTTTTCTCTTTATTTGTCTACTCTTCTGCAGTTTCATCATTTTCCAACATCTAATTGTTTCTTAAAATCATTCCATATATAGTTGGATTTCATTTCATGAATGATTGGATTTCTTAATTTTATAAAGACTGTATGATGATCAAAAGCATAGAATCAAAACACTACTAAGCCAAATAAGTTGATTTGGGCCCACGCAAAATCATATTCATATTCCAATTGATAGTAAGCTTGCTCCGGTTTTGGCTGAAGCTCAAGCAACAATTTTTGTTAGTGTAGTCATTTTGTTTAGCAGACCATTCAAAGCCCTGGGCCCCTGACACATCACAGATTCACACATGCACAGCTAATTGGAATAAATAAGCGAAAAATGGAAGAAAACAATGGACGGTTGAGATTCAAAAGCTCAAAAATTAGAAAGAGCATGAGTGACGCGTGGACAGCACTAAGGAACAGTGGGTGAAAGGTGAAAGGCATCAGGAGAAATCTAACGGTTCAGATGTTAGGCTTCGTAAGTGGGATTACACGTGTAATTTGGTGGGTTAAGCACCTGGTAGTTGAACAATGTGAGCTACTTGATCTGCTATAGTAGGCCCAAAAGATTAGGAAGTTTGGTTATTCTCAACTAGAGAATTATCGGTTAATGGGCCTAAAGGGCCAAACCTCAACCAACCATGATCTCCGGGAATGGTTGGGCTTGAAAGCATTTCGTGAGCAATATTTTAGGTTTGGCACATATATATTAGATTAAAAAAAGAATGGGGAGTAATTTGTAAACTTACCATTTGACATCATAGTATTAGTATGTAATATAGAAAACAACTCGGGACCCTTGTATTCGTGGTGGTCACGTGGCTTTGTTTTGAAGCAATTAATTGACACAGGATTTTGTGGCCCATCAAAGCATCTTGGAAAATCTTTTGATGGGGGTGCGTGTGAGATTGTGGCGGGCAAGTTTTGTCAGCTTGCCCATGTTTCTTGCCGTGATATCTTTGATTAGAGTCCACATTTAGGAGATTATAATTAATTACAACAAATCTCTAAATCAAGTTTCCTAGCTAATATGACAAAGCTAATACTTTAACTTAACCATTTCAAATTTGCAAGTAACAGAAAAAGTCACAGAGATGGATGGGTATCCATTACTTTCCACGATAACATCTGCGTGGCTTTCTCTAAAGCAACCCTCAAGTCTCAAGTCAAATGAAAATGTGAAAGCAGCAGTAGTACTACTATCTCTTCACATCCTCTCAAAACCCCCCTCTCTGTTTTGCACTCTCTCTCACACAGACACTTTTAGATACATCATGGACTTCTTTTGCAGCGATATTGGCCCATCGTACATGCATGAGTGTGAATTTTGAATCAATGGTTGCCATGTGAATTGATGTACTTGGTTTCCAGGTTCAATTAGGGCCATAGTGAGATCGAGTAACATACCTAGAAGGTTGTTTTTGTCATTTCACGGGGGAAGAGAGGAGCAATAATTTCGCTCTCGCTTTACTTGGCTTGCCAGTTGCCAACTCTTGGTCTACTGTGAAAGAGAAAGAGTGGGTGTACGCATGCAATGCATAATAAATTTTTTGGCTTTATTTGGAACAACCGTAGACTAGCAGTTTTGTGGAAGAATCTATCCTAATACGGATAAATTTTGCCTTTTTCTGACCGTTGATAAGGGAAATATAATTGACCACAAAAAAACCAAACAAGTAGTGCTGGCCTGGCTGTGTAAATTATTGATGTCATGGATTTACCCTGCTTTTTCGTTTCTCGAAAGCTTCTTTTTTTTTTTTACCAAGAATCATATATTATACATTTTGACTACGTTGTCCAAGTCGTTTAATTTTTTTAATAATATAATATTACATACATCATAAAAAATAATCTCGCTTAATTAACCACCATTAATTATTTTCCATACAACTGGTATAATAAATTAGACAAATGAGCTTATAACTTAGCTTTTCTATTTAATCGAGATTAGCAATTAAATTGGCGTTGGTGGTACTTGAAAGCAAATAAAGGATCAACATATCATGGAAGCTAAAGAAAATGAAAGGTCACTATCGATCGTGGGGCCTCATGACATCAACAACACTGGATAATCTCCTAGATAGCTTTATTTGCAGTGGAAGTATGGGGATCTCTCTCTCTGTCTCTCTCTCCCTGCCCTTTCTGATCTCCAATTTTGTTTGTTTTTCTTTTCTTTTCTTTTCCTTTATGTTTTGGAACCACACTGCGCAGGTCGCAATCTTATAGAGTCGACAATACGACAAGGCTATAGCTGTGAGGTCGACCCCAATTATACTTCTGACAATCCACGACGATGGTGGTAAAAAAGCAGGTCACAGTACGTTTCTTGCGATAAGCCGGATCCAAAAATAAATAGCTTTTTAATCCTTCTTGTAAAAGCTCCTTTGACAGGGTTGTTCCTTAAACGTTTGGGAATCTAACATAGTGCTTTTCTGACAAAAAGAAGAAGTGTGCTTGTTCCGTGTATATATGGTCCTTTTTTTCGCATGCAGGCGCTTCTTCTGCCTTTTCCGATCTCTCATGAATCATAATTATAGCAAATGGTTGAAACACCACCATCCTTAGAACATCTTGGTGTGTATGTGCAAGGATCTTATTCATGACCCTGCTAGAAGGCTAGCCTTGTAATTTTAATCTGTTGGTGTTCATTATTATCCACGTGGTGTGGTTCAAAGTGATTTTACAAAGATAGTTTGCTTTTTCTTATATTGGAAGATAGAGACAACACAACCACATGGCTGCTTTGATAAAGTGACTATAGTGGTCCAAATCTTATCAACCCAGGTTGAGCACCCCAGACACAAATGTTCGATCTAGATATACTTAATCAGCAGACAGCAGTTTTATAATATATATATATATATATATATATATAACTTAATCTTTGATCTGAATTTAAAGAAATCCACCTCCCATCAAAGTCCATCCGTTGCATCACGGCTTCTAAAAAGTCTCATTTCACCTTATCATAGGCCTTGCTCATGTCGAGCTTAACTGTCATAAAACTCATTTTTCTCTTCATCCCCGAGTGCATCGTATGGAGTGTTTCATTATTATTATTATTTTTTTTTGAAACATAAGTGTTTCATTATTACTTGTATGCTTATTTACATGTTTTTATTTATTAATAAATACAAGTGTTTGATCAAAACTTGTAATTAAATAAAAATTACCAAACATGTGTCCGTAATCTTTCACATGCATCTTAAGGATCCATTTCCTTATAATTAAATAAAAATTACGACACGGGTGCCCCTTGTCTCCCTCATCTTAATTGAGATCATTCGTTAAGAGACTATTAAGTGGTTTTAGCCAACAAATTTCTAATTCAAAAAATTGCTAATATATTCTCATCAAGAGGGACACTGAGCTTGTATGCTGCATTTACTTAATTTCGCTTTCCCTTTACTTGCCAGGTGCCAACTCTTGGTCTATTGTGAAAGAGAAATAGTGGGTGTACGCATGTAATGCATAATAGACTTCTTGGCTTTATTTGGAACAACCGTGGACTAGCGTTTTGTGGAAGAGTCTATCCTAATACGGATAAATTTTGCCTTTTTCTGACCCTTGATAAGGGAAATATATATATATAATGTTTTGGACGGATGGTTTTCCAGTTTGGCTTTTAATGTCCAAAACATACTTGAACAGGCATATGAAGTGCACGTGGGATCACTCTATAAAGAAAGTTGTCTTATCTCTAACCACCAAAAGAGGAAAAAGTTAATGTCTTTAATCTGTTAAGAGTATTGTGGTAACTCCAGTCCCATGTGAAGACTTTAACAAATAATTAAAGACACATCTTAATTTTAATTTTAAACAAATATATTTTACCTTTAGCCATTTTGGTAGTGAAACCTTTTAAAACCATCTTTTACTAAATTAGTAAAAGCATGGAGATTGGAGAGAGTGATAGGGCAGATAATGCTTTTTACTTTTGACTCAATTCCTGTGAGTTTTACTGATACTCCTAACATGGCCGCTCTTATCTCTGTACCCAGATTATCCTGGCACAAAATTCTCGTAATAAATAAATAGAAGAAATTTATATTTTGGGGATTAATGTGTACACATGTTAGCTAAAACAAGATTCATATTCGATGATGTTTAAACTACTTACATGCATTCCCATTTAAAACTTTGGAACAATTAGAAATTTACAAAAACAAAACCATTCATTTTGAACCAAAAAAAAAAGTGATTAATCAAGTCCAACAACAAGTTATTTTGTTGTCTATGTAGAAAAGATGGCATCTTTGGGTTCGTATTAAAACAAAGGAAAAAGTATTACTTTTACGAACATAACTCAAGGGTTGGTTGTCTTAATGGTATTTAATAAACGGCTTTCGTGGCAAAGTGATCATGAACAAGATGTTGCCAAATGAAGTGCAAAAAAAAACTTATAATTAATCAATATTAGAAGAAAATGCTGTGCAAAAATGTCGAGACTATCTAGTTTGTGATGTTTGAACATATATAATTAGCTACAATATTTTGTTAGCTTAATTCATGAATGGAGTATTAGAATATTATTTAGTTACAAATTAAGTGGTAGTATATATATATATATATATAGGGGTAGATTAGCGGATTCATCCTTATATTACAGGAAAAGAGCAATGGAGATGATTTCTGCAGAAAGGGTAATACTTCGTGTGAATCACTGAAAAGTGAAAGCTGAAGAAAAGGAAAACATTTGAAAGTGAAATATGCCTATTTAACTTGGATTTTCTCAATGCTCCATCAATAATTAATTTGTGCAAGTAAAACAACACTTTAACCGAAGACTCGTTTTAGCTTCTTTAGAAGGACTACTGATACTAAATAAGTGAATATCTTAATTAATATTTTTCATCAATCATTCATTACTGCAAAATCACACTCCTATTTCACTTTCACTAGCTGGAGCACTCATTAAAGCAGTATCGGAGTAGTGAAAAGAATTTTTTTTTTCCCACATTGAATGGAGCCCGATCTCTTTTGCTCTGCCCTCTCTCCTCTTTTCCTATAAAACCCTAGCCGCCTCTATTGCCTGTTCTGGGAGGGGAGAAGAAGTTCCTTTCTTCTTCCTTAGAATTTAGAAATAAAAGTAATGTTGGGACACAGTGATGGAGACGGACCTCTTGGTGTTTTCTTATCCCTCCATATTATTTTTGTTCTCTTTCTGTTTGAAGACAAATATTACTCTCTGTTCAATTTTTGTTTTTCTTTCTTTCTTTCTTTCATCTGAAGCAAATTACTGGCTCATCATGCTACACCAACGCTAGTTTATAATTAAACATAACCTGATTAATTGTAGAAACTCTTTAATATTTGCATTAATACCAAGTATATTGTTTGACTATCTTATTTGTTCATTTGTCATCAGTGGTTGTGGATGGAAGCACTGTCAACCTAGGGTTTATGGGATACTGCTGGTAATTATATAACCATCCATTTCTGATTTCCTGGATTTGCTCTTCGGCTTCTTTTTTTTTTTAGAGGTTTTGATTAGTGATCTCTTGGACGGGTCAGGAGGATTACAATAGATAATTAAGACCCTTGAGCTATCGAGGTGCAGATGTCTTTATACTTGCTTTCTCTCTCATAAGCAAGGCCAGCTATGAAAATGTTGCGAAAAAGGTTTAATTTCTGGAATAAAATTCTTTCTCTCTCTCCCATTTCTTTAGGAAATGTGGTATTGTCTATCTAGGATGTCTGCATTTGTGTGAGCTGATAAATTGTTTGTTGTTTTACTGTCTATTTCAGCTAATAAATAACCGAGGTGAATATTTTGGTCCTTTGGAGTGATCTTATACATTCTTCTCACTAGGTATCTTCCATTTCAAGATGAGATTTAGATGAACATATACACTTAATTTGTTTTTGATTAGTAACAGATATGCACTAGAAAGCATTGTTTATGTTTTTTTGTGTATTATTTAATTAACTGTCCCTCTCACCCAACCACAAAAGCCTTTGTTTGATTCCTCCAAGCCTGTTTCCAGCTTCAATACTATACTCACAAATGCAACTTTTTGACACTATAACACAAATCACAATTAAATTTTGAAGTTTTTTAATCTAATAATAATTTTTATTACTATATCAAAAAATATTAGTAAAAAATAAACCAATGACTAATGAATATTATAACTACATCTCCATATAATGATGTAGTATATAATATTTCTTTAGAAAAAAAAAAGGAGTTAAAAGACATTAAGATAAGAACTTGTTTTAATTCTTTTTCAAATTAGAGTAATTGGCAGCCATGCACATATCAAACTTGCTGCCACTAATCAAATTTACTGCCACATCCAACTTCATTTAGATATATAGTGCCACTGATCAAATTTGCTACCCTTAAGATTGAAAATGAAGGTTAGCTCAACAGACGAGATCCATTGCATTATTTTGGACGTAGAGTTGCATAAACTTGAAATTTTCTTGCCGGTCCCAATATTTCATTATCTTCATTTTTTCAAAGTAGATCCATTTTGTTGTTACTTTTTTAGGCCATGGGCTCATTTAATTAGCAACTCATTTAGTGCTTAAATATTACCATATATTGCCTGTGCTTACTTTAATGTTGATGCCCTTGGATATGTTCAGATGTTAATTTGTGTATTTTCTTGTGCATCTAACTTTATTTATTAACCTTTTGAACTTAAGTCCATATTCATTTATTTAGTACCGCTGATCAAACTTAATTCACGCTGTGGTTGATCTCAAGAACTAACATCCGTTGCTTTACTTAGAACTTTGAGGTGCCTTAATCATGGAACCCATTTCAGGTCCCATCCCATCATCTGCATTCTTGGCATGTGCATCCATGCTATGCTTTTGTTACATTATTGGGGTTGTGGGTTTTCATGTCTGGTGACTAAGAGTATTCTCTTGTGAGAACATAATTGTTTAGAAAAGAATATGATCTGAAGATTCTAATTACTCGCCATTTCTATGGTATTTATTTCTTTTTCATGTCCTATCCTCTTTTTAGAATTCAGCTTGAATATTGTCTACTTACATGTCCACTGTTCTTTTTTAACCATAGATCCTATTGTGATTTTTTTAACTGCATGCAAGCCGGATCCACCAGAGGAGGTGCATGACGAGAAGTGGCAAAAAAGTGGGAGGCTATATAGATTACTTTATGCGGACTGAATCACGTATCATCCACTTTCACAACTCACAAGCAAGAGTCATGGCGTCTCTCCTCTCCCTCCTTACAGTACTCACTGTAGCACAACCTTCAATTAACCACCAATACCCCTTACAAACCACCACCATTACTTCCACCTCCAAGTGTCCTGAGTTCTGCGGTGATTTTCCCCCAGACACTTGGAGTATATATTATAGAGATAGAAGTGGGTACCCCTCCAGTAAGCCAGCTTATGCTTATAGATACGGGGAGTGACATTATATGGTTTCAATGTAAACCCTGTAATTGTTACCTAATCCTAGGCATATTTAACCCACTCGTTTCCACTTCCATTTTGGCGGTACCTTGTGACTCCACCGCCTGTAATTACCTTGACCAACACAGTTGCAACATGAGTCAATGTTAGTACGAGGTGAATTATTTGGATGGCTCTTTCACGAAAGGCATGCTTGTGCTTGAAACACTCGAGTCTGGAAGTATTGGCATTCATAATGTGTTTTTTGGGTGCGGCCACTCAAACCATTTCTTGCTTGCAATTCACGGCTTGGTGGGCCTTGGAGGTGGGCCACTTTCATTGTCAACTCAGCTTCGGCTTCGTGGATTGGCGGGCATGTTCAATTATTGTTTGACCGATTCAGTTGGTGGGTCGTTGGGTTGGTTGAATTTCAGTGTTCTAGGTGCAGTGCCACATGCCGGAACTGCATGGATCCCCTTGCTACCCAACCCAAAAGGAAGTACTTATTACTCTGTAGTTCTCTCAAGCCTCAAACAATAACTGAACATGCCCGCCAATCCACGAAGCCGAAGCTGAGTTGGCAATGAAAGTGGCCCACCTCCAAGGCCCACCAAGCCGTGAATTGCAGGCAAGAAATGGTTTGAGTGGTCGCACCCAAAAAACACATTCTGAATGCCAATACTTCCAGACTTGAGTGTTTCAAGCACAAGCATGCCTTTCGTGAAAGAGCCATCCAAATAATCCACCTCATACTGACATTGACTCATGTTGCAACTGTGTTGGTTAAGGTAATTACAGGCGGTGGAGTCACAAGGCACCGCCAAAATGGAAGTTGAAACGAGTGGGTCAAATATGCCTAGGGTTAGGTAACAATTACACGATTTACATTGAAACCATATAACGTCACTCCCCATATCTATAAGCATAAGCTGGCTTACAGAAGGGGTACCCACTTCTTTCTCTATAATATATACTCCAAGTGTCTGGGGGAAAATCACCGCAGAACTTAGGACACTTGGAGGTAGAAGTAATGGTGGTGGTTCATAAGGGGTATTGGTGGTTGGAGGTTGTGCTACGGTGAGTACTGTAAGTTGTGAAAGTGGATGATACGTGATTCTGTCCGCATAAAGTAATCTATATAGCCTCCCACTTTTTTGCCACTTCTCATGATGCACCTCCTCTGGTGGATTTGGCTTACATGCAGTTAAAAAAATCAAAATAGAATCTGTGGTTAAAAAAGAACAGTGGACATGTAAGTAGACAATATTCAAGATGATTCTAAAAAGATGACAGGACATGAAAAGGAAATAAATACCATAGAAATGGTGAGTAATTAGAATCTTCAGATCATATTCTTTTCTAAACAATTATGTTCTCACAAGAGAATACTCTCAGTCAACGGACATGAAAGCCCACGGCCCCAATAATGTAACAAAAGCATAGCATGGATGCACATGCCAAGAATGCAGATGATGGGATGGGACCTGAAATGGGTTCCATGACTAAGGCACCTCAAAGTTCTAAGTAAAGCAACGGATGTTAGTTCTTGAGATCAACCACAGCGTGAATTAAGTTTGATCAGTTGTACTAAATAAATGAATATGGACTTAAGTTCAAAAGGTTAATAAATAAAGTTAGATGCACAAGAAAATACACAAATTAACATCTGAACATATCCAAGGGCATCAACTTTCAAGTAAGCACGTACAGGCAATATATGGTAATATTTAAGCACTAAATGAGTTGCTAATTAAATGAGCCCATGGCCTGAAAAAGTAACAACAACAAAATGGATGTACTTTGAAAAAATGAAGATAATGAAATATTGGGACCGGCAAGAAAATTTCAAGTTTATGCAACTCTACGTCCAAAATAATGCAATGGATCTCGTTTGTTGAGCTAACCTTCATTTTCAATCTTAAGGGCAGCAAATTTGATCAGTGGCACTATATATCTAAATGAAGTTGGATGTGTCAGTAAATTTGATTAGTGGCGGCAAGTTTGATATGTGCATGGCTTCCAATTACTCTAATTTGAAAAAGAATTAAAACAAGTTCTTATCTTAATGTCTTTTAACTTTTTTTTTTTTTTCTAAAGAAATATTATACACTACATCATTATATGGAGATGTAGTTATAATATTCATTAGTAATTGGTTTATTTTTTACTAATATTTTTTGATATAGTAATAAAAATTATTATTAGATTAAAAAACTTCAAAATTTAATTGTGATTTGTGTTATAGTGTCAAAAAGTTGCATTTGTGAGTATACTATTGAAGCTGGAAACAGGCTTGGAGGAATCAAACAGTGGCTTTTGTGGTTGGGTGAGAGGGACAGTTAATTAAATAATACACAAAAAAAAAAAAAAAAAAAACATAAACATTGCTTTCTAGTGCATATCTGTTACTAAATCAAAAACAAATTAAGTGTATATGTTCATCTAAATCTCATCTTGAAATGGAAGATACCTAGTGAGAAGAACGTATAAGATCACTCCACAGGACCAAATATTCACCTCGGTTATTTATTAGCTGAAACAGACAGTAAAACAACAAACAATTTATTAGCTCACACAAATGCAGACATCCTAGGTAGACAATACCACATTTCCTAAAGAAAGGGGAGAGAGAGAAAGAATTTTATTCCAAAAATTAAACCTTTTTCGCAACATTTTCATAGCTGGCCTGGCTTATGAGAGAGAAAGCAAGTATAAAGACATATGCACCTCGATAGCTCAAGGGTCTTTATTATCTATTGTAATCCTCCTGACCTGCCCAAGAGATCACTAATCAAAACCTCTAAAAAAAAAAAAAAGCCGAAGAGCAAATCCAGGAAATCAGAAATGGATGGTTATATAATTACCAGCAGTATCCCATAAACCCTAGGTTGACAGTGCTTCCATCCACAACCACATTAGCACTGAAATTGTCCTGTAATTGATCATTGTTTTTTGTCGCTGATAATCATGTTTTTATTTATTTATTTATTTTTATTTTATTACTATTTTAAAAAAAAATTGCTGTTTTTTAATATCAAATTGTGGTATTTTTAACGCTATAAGAAATTCACAAACTACCAAAAAAAAAAAAAAAAAAGTTCAAATAGTGACTCCTTAATATGGACTTTTTTTTTTTTTTACCAAAAAAATGTTAGTTTTTAAAAGGGAATATGAACGTTTACTGTTCAAGCATCCATAGTTAAAGGCATTTTCGTAAAAGATGCCACCTTATAGAAGGGGACACGCTACTATTCACATATCCCCTTTTATAAGGCGATGCTGTACTATTCACACATCACTTTTTCATTTATAAAATAAAAAATAATAATTTATATCAAAAAATATTTATATATACCCAAAAAAAAAAGAATAAATAAAAAATTCAAAATAATTTAAATTTAAAATCAAATAAAATAAAAACTTGGAGGGGTGGTTGACAGCTGGCAACCATCCGATTAGGCCTTTAAATGGTTACAGACAAAATAGCAAAATATGGCAAAACTTGCATATGCTACTTAAGCAAGAAGCTTTGATCATTCCATGTTTTTAATATGGTGTAGCAACTTGGTTAGTTTCAATATTTAGGATCATAAACATGTTAAATTAAACAGAAAGCCTACTAATTGATTCAGGCTACCCATGTTTTGGAGAAGTTGTTTCATACTTACGATAATGTGGTAGAGTCCTAATTACGAGAATATATATATAGGAAGAGATGCAAAGATAACTCCTACGACACCCCTAGTTGAGAGGAGGTGGTCCATCACTTCCATAACATTGATATATACTTATTTTCTTCTTTATTTTTTGGTTTTATTTATGAGTACCATCTTTAGTTGAATCGAGATGTAATTTCTTTAACATTTGGAGTAGCTTATTCTTTTCCTATGCAGACAAATGTACGTACCATCTCTTCCACAAGCTTTTTCATACCGTCATTTTATCCATGCACAATCAATATCGTGACGACAATGACCTAGAGCTGCCTCAGCTCTTGGTACCATTGAGAATGATACACCTTGCTGTGAGTGCACTTGTGAGTGTTATGTTCCACATTGAGAAAATATAAAAGAAAATAGTAGTCAATATATTTAAGTGGATCTTAACCTATTAGCTTAGGCTTTTGGGTTAGAATTGTTTTCAATTATGTATATTAATGTACTCTGAGTAAAAACTCCATAATTGCTTTATCTCCCAACATACCTGCCATTAGTATTTCATTATATTAAAAAAAAAAAAACAAATACTATGGGTATCAGGGTATGAGAGATACAAGACTATCATATGAAGCAAAACTAAAAAAGAAAAAAAAAAGGTTCATCAAAACAAAATGGGATTTCGTTTATGTCCATTTGTAAAAGAAAATTAATTATTTCACTGTAAAGTAATTAATGAACCTTCTTTTGTATGAAATAATTCCTTCTTGCTCACTCACTCATCAAATAGATTCTTTCCATTTTTGGAAAGTTTCTTCCGTGCGAGACCAATGGGCCTTCCGCCGGATGGATTAAAAAATGTAGTTTAAAATTTCAATGCATGTGTTTAGGAGCTGAGAGCTTTTTTTTTTTTTTTTTTTTTGTTTTTTTTTTTTTTTGTAACAAACCGAAATTCATTAAAGCATAAAAAAATTACATGACAGACACATATAAACCCAATCTAAACAGACTACAAACTCCTTATAGTAGATGAAGATAGCAGTCATCTGCGAATGCAGCCTGAGAGAACCCTTGCCGCGGCGCAATCTGATGGATACAACCATCGGGAGTACGAATACTCCAATGAAGCATCTAAACAGACTTTCAAAAAAGCCATGGAGATTTAGATGCACAGTAACTGTGGAAAAAAGGTTTCCAAACGGAAACCAAAAAGAAAAGAAAAAAAAGCACTTCACTTACAAAGAGTCTTAAATCTAACCAGATCGAGTTTGTCAGAAAGTAACACAAACATGTTACAGAAAATAACAACAACATTACAGAAAACAAAGGCAAGCTAAAAAGCAGATAAAAATGTCCAAAAACCAGCAACAGTGGAATAGTCGGAGACGCACAGGCCACCGAGCCGGAAAGGAGACCAGAAGATCGGCGATTGAGGTTGATGGAGGTGGAGCGGCGCGCGAGGGACACGCGCCCGCGAGTAAGATCTACTCGCAGGCGCGTGTTGAACACGCATCGGCGATTGAGCTTTTCAAAAGACCTTTCAATTGCTAACGCTGGAGTTAATTAAATATTTGTGGAGATCTGTTTCTGGTGCTGACTAGTAGTGTTTGATGCTGTAATGTTCTTTGTTAGTTATCAAGCTCGAAAGGTGAATGACATGCATGATCCTAGATATTTCATCGTGTCATTGAATATATAGAAAGTAAATAAAACATCGCGTCGATGATTTATCTTAATCTTATCTCTTCAGAAACAAAACTAGACATGATACCAAACTTAAAGTTTCCGACGTTAACTTGGTATCCAGAAGATGTAACATATATAGACCTAATTATCTTTGCTAGAAGCCAAGAGAGACCTTGGTTTGTTTTTTTAAGGACTTGCCCACCAATAATGACCTCATGCCACCTACCCATAAAGCAAATTAGTTGCAAAATGATCCTTTCCTTTTGGGTTAGAGGTTTGCTACAATGCATAAAAGCATTTGCCTTTGGGTTATTTGTTAGTGTAGTCATTTTGTTTAGCAGACCATTCAAAGCCCTGACACATCACACATGCACAGCTAATTGGAATAAAATAAGCGAAAAATGGAAGAAAACAATGGACGGTTGAGATTCAAAAGCTCAAAAATTAGAAAGAGCATGAGTGACGCGTGGACAGCACTAAGGAACAGTGGGTGAAAGGCATCAGGAGAACTCTAACGGTTCAAATGTGAGGCTGCGTAAGTGGGATTACACGTGTAATTTGGTGGGTTAAGCACCTGGTAGTTGAACAGTGTGAGCTACTTGATCTGCTATTGTTGGCCCAAAAGATTAGGAAGTTTGGTTATTCTCAACTAGAGAATTATCGGCTAATGGGCCTAAAGGGCCAAACCTCAACCAACCATGATTTCCGGGAATGGTTGGGCTTGAAAGCATTTCGCGAGCAATATTTTGGGTTTGGCACATATATGTTAGGTTAAAAAGAGAATGGTTAATAATTTTTGTTAAACTTACCATTTGACATCATAGTCTTGGGACCCTTGTATTCATGGTGGTCACGTGGGTTTGTTTTGAAGCAATTAATTGATCATGGAGTTTTGTGAGCTTGCCCATGTTTCTTGCCGTGGTATCTTTGATTAGAGTCCACATTGGAGGCCTAGTGTAAGGGTTTGAACCTCATTTCAAAGTACATTGGGCTAGGAGATTGATACAAAATTTGGTCCACTCCCAAAATACTGTGCATATATATAGTCCGTAGGTGACACTGTCACACTAGTCTCCAATCCAATAGTGGGTGATGTCAGATGTGGAAGGGCAGAGATTGACGTTCGGCCGAATTGGAACTTGCTCCACTGGCACGACTGAAACTGAAATTTCCCTTATTTTAAAGGCAAGGAAAAGCCAAAATTGAAAGGTCCAATTAATTTAGAATCTAAAGACATTCAAAATCTAATTAAATACAATTATTGTAGGTATGAATTGTATTTAATTAGATTATCAATGTCTTTAGATTCTACATTAATTGGAATTTCCATTTTTGGTTTTTCCTTGCCTTTAAGATTAAAATCTGACACACTATATAATATTGAGTAAGGAGTTGAAATATTATCAACAACCAAGTAAAATTCTCAAGTCTTCAATCACAAACTTTCTAACATCAATAATCAGAGGGCGATGTAGAAACTAGCTTTATCTTTTAATTGTTGATGGAACTTACCCTAGCTCCATTCTATAATCTATATCAATGAGAAGTTATCAATCGTTTTAAAAAAAAGAAAAAGGGCGATGGAGAAGACTTATTTCAAAATGACTTTTTTAGTCGTCTTATTTTTTGCATCTTGTTAGTCTTTGTCTCCAATAACCCTACCTATTCTTTGGTTTTGTTTTATATAATAGTCTTTTATCTCTCTTAACAATAGTTTTTTTTTTTTTTTTTAATATGTCCATAATGACTAATGAAATACAAACACCTGTTCGGCCATACCCCCAATAGGAAATTATACTTCCAAAACTAAAATCACTTAAAATAGAAATGTAAGCCTTTCGGTACCCACATATTGCATGGCCACAAGGCCCAATACATTAATTTCACACAATTAGCTAAGCATCCAATATATCACAATCTACCATAGCCTAACTGTTCCCAAATGCCCCAAATTTGGGAAAATGATCCTCTTGAGGTCAATATTGTCCTTGTTTTTTTTGGAACAAATTTTTTGGACAAATTTATCCTCCTAAATGTACTAAATAGATATTCTCAATTTCATTTGAAATGGAGAGGATCTGTTTCCCCCACAATTTGAAGAATTTGAAGAGTAAAGGGTAATGCGTATATGATATAAAATACTAGAATGCTAAACCGGAATTTGTGAGGATCCGTTTCCCCACAATTCTCCAAGTTAAAATGGCATATTTCACTTTCAAATGTTTTCTTTTTCTTCAGCTTTCAATGATTCACGTGAAGCATTACCCTTTCTACAGAAATTAAATTTGCCCCAACATCTCCATTGCTCTTTCCCTATAATATAAGGATGAATCCAAAATTAATCGTCTTTACATGTTGCTCTCACTATATGTTGATAAATATCTTCCCCATGAAATGACAAAAACAACCTTCCATATATGTTGCTCTCACTATGGCCTTAATTGAACCCTGAAAACCTGTACACCAATTCGCATGGCAACGATGGATCCAAAATTCACTCTTATGCATGCATCATGCAAGTATGATGGGCTAGCTTCAACTGGATATATGGGACATGTATGTGTTAAACCTAACATGTGTACACATTAATCCTCAAAATATAAATTTCTTCTAAACGTGCGAGAGAGATCAGAGGGATCATGTTAGAGGTATTAGCAGGAGCAGCAAAACTCATGGGAATGGAGTCAAAAGTAAAACGCATTATCTGCTTTCTCACTATATCCTGTCTCCATGCTTTTACTAATTTGGTTAAATATCGTTTTAAAAGGCCACTATTATATACCCATTACATTCCGGAGCATCCATTCCTCAATACCCAAAAAGATCACTCAAACACAAGAAAAACCCATTACAACTAAGGGATCCACTAACATAATAGACCCATAAAGGCTCATGACCTAATAAACTCATTAAAAAAGGAAAGAAATTAAAAGGCAAACTTGGGTAGGATTTCTGGGTTGAAGAAAGATTCTAGCTTTTGAATTGGCTTATTGAAGTAGCCCTTTGTAGTGTAGTGTGGTTTGGAAGTTCTTGGATGATTTTGTTGAGTTCTTTCGGCCGAGTGTAGCTTTTGTAGTGCAATCACAATGATTAGGTACAGCAAATGAAAGCTCCTTTAAAAATGGAAGAAAAAAAAAAATGCAAGATCCTCTCGTATTGATAATATCTAGTTAGTTATGTTGGAAGAGTATTTTTGTTTTTTTACTTTTTAAAAGTACAATAAATATGTTTGCTTTATATATATATATATATATATATATATATAATACGTTATCTCCTCATTTTGACCATTTGGATTTTCTTTATTTACAAAGAGAAGAAATAGTTTCCTTAAAAAAAGAAAAAAAAGAAATTGGTACTACACACAAAAAAGAATTCTTTTATACAAAAGAAGGGTCATTAATTACTTTACAATGAAATAATTTCCCTTCTCTACAAATGGGCAAAAGAAAATGATTTCTTTCCTTAAATAAAAGCGAGTGATCCATTGAACGTGTGAATTGTATTTAATTCGATTATGAATGTCTATAGATTCTAAATTAATTGAACCTTCCATTTTTCGCTTTTCTTTGCCTTAAAAATTAAAATCTGACACACTATAAATATTAAGTAAGGAGTTGAACTATTATTAGTAAGCAAATAGCATTCTCAAGTCATCAAATATCACAAACTCTCCAACATCAGTACTATATATTAAGAACACGATGGAGAAGATTTCTTTCAAAATGGCTTTTTTGATTGCCTTTTTTGTTGCAACTTGTTAGTCTTTCTCTCTAATAACCCAATCTCTTTATTTTTTATTTTTAATAAGATAATCTTTATCTCTCTTAACCAAATTGTTTTTGTTTTGTTTTATATGATCATAGTGACTAATGAAATACTGATAGCAGGTGTATCATTCTCCATGGTACCAAGAGCAGAGGCAGCTACAATTCATTGTCATTCCGATGTTGATTGTCTTATACTTATGAAGAGTTGTCCACCCTCTTCCTATAGAATTTGTGGCCCACAAGATACCTGCATCTGCTACAGAAAAGGAGAAACGACTCTGAAGGTTAATGAAAGTACTCCCAAATAAACTATAAGAGAGATGGTGTTTACAAATAAAACCGAATAAAATAATTATTTATCAATGTTATGGAAGTGATAAACTACCGTGACCCTACTCGGGATGTTGTAGGAGTTATATTAATTAGTTTACATCTCCTCTTGTCCTCCTAATAAATTAAAAGTGAATATATGGCTGATAAGGGCATGTTCATGTACTTTTTCTGCCAGCTAATAAAGAAGTTAACTTCCTTGGATTAAGCATTTTCTTCTAATAATATTGATTCACAATAATTTTTTTTTTTTTGTTCCTCTTAATGAGTAATTAGTAGAATTCGAAATACTTTACCACATTATCCTAAGTGTGAAACAACTTTCATTTTCAATTTTGACAAATTTTGCACCAACTTTAATTATCATATATATTACTAGCGCATGCAAATTGTCTTTCTATTAATTGCTTTCTGTTTCATAGGGGTAGCGTTATGGAGTCTGATTAATCTTTTTATATATGCCATATATAATTTTTGGTAAAGATATAATGTAAATGGTCGGAACATCCAATTGTCGCTGAACATTATTGTTTTTTTTTTTTTTTTTTTTTTTTTTTTTTTTATTGAAATAAACGTTCACTTTGCTATTAAGCAATCAATAAGAGATTACAAGTTGCTCTTCTCGAATAGTATCCGAGATACAATCAGGGATTTCTCCCAGCCACTCCTTATTTATTCCCATCCCCGCAGCCATTTTTGCAAGATAATGGGCTGCAAAATTGGCTTGACGTCCCACAGAGTGACACTCCCAGTAACTAAACTGGTTAAGCAAATTTTTTACATCAGACACCAAATGACCAAATCTGCTCCAATTTTCCTCCTGCGCGTTTACAGCCCTCACCACATTTGTTGCGTCCCCTTCCAAGCTGATATGCTGCACACCCAAATGTTGACAAAACCGCACAGCATTAAATAACGCCAAGGTCTCCGCAGCTGCAGGCTCCACTACCCCTCTACTGACTCTGCATTGGGCAGCAATAAGACGTCCTGTATGATCCCGGATCACCATTCCCATGCCAATTCTGCCACCGTTACGGTTTATGGCTGCATCCCAATTCACTTTTAGTCGACCCACCGGTGGTGCCATCCACTTTGGCGCATCCCTGTTTTCTTGTCGTTGCTGCTCATGCTGTTCACCCCCTACAGCTCTCTCATACTCCAACACTGCATTGTTTACTTGCCTTATTAATGTATTTGGGTGCCTAAATTGCCCCCCATGAATCGTCTCATTCCTTCGAAGCCAGATGTGCCGTGAGAGTCCCATAAACATTTTGACTTCCTCTTCGGTACCAGTTTGTAATACCTCTTCCACGATATGAATAAACATCGGCCCCTTCAAAGTACTCTTCTGAAACTTTTTGCAACTAGCTCCCCAAACATCCATAGCAGATGGGCAATTCCATAATATATGTAAGGGTGTCTCAGCCTCCAGACCACAAATCGGGCATAGAGGATCCTTGACAATTTTCCGTCGCAAAAGGTTTTCCCGAGTGGGTAAAATATCTTGACAGGCGCGCCATATAAATTTCTTCTCCACGCTAGGTATTTTAAGTTTCCAGATTCGTTTCCAGACATTACTCCTGTGCAGACCCATGGAGCTTGTAACATCCCCAGCCCGTTAAGGCTGAGTTTGCCACTTTTCTTCTTTGTCCAACAAAAATTCTTGCAAAGATCTATAAGGTCTATCAGAGTACTTGATTTTAAAGGATACGATAAATGTATAAAACATTATTCAAGAGATTTTATTACAAGCGAAATTAGAAAACATTAAACTTTAGTTGCAGAATATCATATTATTACAATAACTTATATGAAAAGACTTTGAAAATTAATAATTACTCCCGTCCCCATTCCGGCCTCCTATTCCAGCATCCTTTTTACCTGAAAACAAGAAATAAAACTGAATGAGCCCAAAGGGGGCCCAGCAAGTAACATCCACGACCATAGATAGTTTTACTCCTTATTCTCAGTTTTGAAAATCATTTTTACAAATAAATATACTTCTAGCCATAATAATATATGTATGTACGGTTGCATCTCCCGTAACATATACATACTATTACATCTTGTAATAGATCATCGTTGTAAATCATCTTTATAAATCATCATCATGATGCATCATTAAAAATCATCATTATAAATTATCTCTGTAAATCATCATAGCATATCATCGTTGAAAATATAGATTCATTTTCTCATAATAGGGCCCATGTACACTATTACCCCTGTGCACGAGGGTTGCGGGTCCTTGTGACCATGGCACTGAACTGTGGCCACAGCCATGCCCGACCGTCAATTAACTCTTTCTTGGTGCACTCAACGGTCTAGTTGATGGAATACCACCTTCTCGCATAGCCTCCTTCAGTGGTTTCGCCTCCATCCGAGTATCGGTACCGAACTCTCATCTTTACTTATCTTGGGGCCAAAAATACTCTCCTCCATACATGTGCCCTCATTTCATAAACATTTATCTCATCTCTTGTACTTTTCTTTGTACTTCTTTTGATGCATCTTAGGCAACATGTAGGAGGGTTTATCATCATTTTTCTTTCTTATAATCATCATCATTTCTCAACTTTCTTTTCTTAAAATGGAAACTTTTTCCAAATATAAACTTGTTGTGCTTAAAAAGCCTTTAAAGAAATATAAACTTTCTAAATAATTCTTTTAGAAATCCTTCATGCATGCAACATAACTTCATAATACGTAAATAAAATAATCATTTACAATTTACTAAAGAATGAATAAATAGCATGACATGAAGTAACTTTAGAAGGGGTAGTGAAGTTACTTACCTCTAAACTGAAGCTAGAAGTGGTATGAAGGAATCTAGTTGCTCCAATATGACTAACACCACTAGTATATCTTTTGAAACTAATTTCTAAAGTCCGCTATCTCTTGTGTTCTTTCTTTCTTGTAGCGCTTGGTCTCGCCCTTTCTCTCTCTGTTCTGAGTAAACACTCTTAGAAAGAAAAAAGACCGAGTAAAAAGCGGAAGAAGGAAGAATATATGCAAGAGATGGGAGAGGAGATGAGTGGTGAAAATTCTGAAGGAGAAGAGCTCTATTTATAGGAGAAAATCAAACACTATTCTATCGTTAATTTACAATTATACCCTCATTTTACTATTTTACCAATTACCATTCTCTAATTACCACTCTCATAAATTTCCCAAGAATTAAAACCCTTAGCTACAATGGATATTAAAATAACATCA
>NC_081546.1:750104-791699 GCF_901000735.1 Corylus avellana
AAAAGATGGTGTTATCTTATGCGGAATACATGGGACCAAAGATGCTAAAAATGGAGAAGAATACCGAACGTCTCCAGCGACAGCATGAAAAACTCCGGGTCGATGTTCAGGGGTGTTGCAAGTCTCTCCACACACGCTCTAGTCAGGTACCTCATTAGAAATAAATATTCTCTTTGATAATTCAATTATATAAATATACGATTATGCTCATACTAGGTTTTCTCTGTGCAGAAATAATCTTCCTGGAGCAGCTTTGAGGAATCATCTGCTCATCATTACCACGTATCTCTTTATGCAACAAATTCCCTTCTCTTTTTTTTTTTTTTTTTTATGGACACTGGTATGTAATATTATAAGAAGCTTGTTCTCCAAACATTTCTTTTCGTAATCATTCAGTGCTCATTCAATATTCATTATGAAATCATTCTGTCATTGTAATAACTTCCTTTAAACAAACAATCTGTTTAAAAAAGTTAATCACTCAATAAAACATCTAAGTATGCACCATCACATGTTTTCAACCTCTCAAATACCTTAATATCATTGAACATATATCTTATAAGAGAAATTTAGATCATGTCACTATATTATATCACTGTATTATATTGTCTTTCAACTCTTACCTTTATGCTTCAAGTTACCTCAAGAATAATAATCCATTATCTTTACTTAGTAAAAGAAAATTATATCAAAAGCTTTGGCATGTAACTAAAATTTCTCATAATTTCATATCCACTAATGCCTCAAAATTTAAATATTATCCACAACCTAGGAGCATCAATTCATCCTCAAAACTTTAAGCATCACTTCAATATAATTTACCTCAATTCCAGAAAACCTAGCACCTCAAATTCTAAGAATCACCTCAAAGATTTCATGAATTGTACCTTAAAGTCATCACAATCATTTGAAAATATCAAAATCCTTAAACCATGACTTTATATATCAAAATATCTTATAGATTCTAGGGTATCCCTCATTTGCATTTATCTCTGCAATACTTAGGCATTCACTTCATGCCACTACGTAATCCTTATTCATCAATCCATATATTACAACATCAATCATAGTATCATTATTGTCATCAACCAAACCTTAGCCATTACCAAAAACTCATATAACTATTATATTATTAATTCAGTTCAAGAATCATTTCACCACCGACCTCCATAAGACAATTTGTTACCAAGTCACTCACACAATTTGTCTCACAACCTAAATCAATAAAACCATTTTGTCACCAAATTAATTTCACAAATCATCTCGCAACCTAAATCTATAAAATCATCATACGATTTTTAAATCATGATCAATAATCTTTTCTAAATCCTCGAGACACCTTAAAATATACCCTTATCAATCGATACTCTAGAAAACTGCCGCAAATCCAAATAGGCAGATACTATGGATCACAACCTATCTATAAAATAAAAATTCATCTCCGTCATTAACATGATCACAATAATAAAATCCTCCAAATTAATCACACTAGGATGATTTTTTTTTTTTTTTTTTTAACAAAAAATTAACCATTAGAAAAATGCTCATGCATCATTTATTAGAGACCACACAACAATGCACACTCTACTTGGCCGGAATGTGGCTTCTCATTAACCCCCCAATTTTTTTTTTTTTTTTTTGAAAAATCTGCCAGAACCTTATAACCTTTGCTCTGATACCAAAATTGTAACATCCCCAGCCCGTTAAGACTGAGTTTGCCACTTTTTTCTTCTTTGTCCAACAAAATTCTTGCAAAGATCTATAAGGTCTATCAGAGTACTTGATTTTAAAGGATACGATAAATGTATAAAACATTATTCAAGAGATTTTATTACAAGCGAAATTAGAAAACATTAAACTTTAGTTGCAGAATATCATATTATTACAATAACTTATATGAAAAGACTTTGAAAATTAATAATTATTCCCGTCCCCATTCCGGCCTCCTATTCCAGCATCCTTTCTACCTGAAAACAAGAAATAAAACTGAATGAGTCCAAAGGGGGCCCAGCAAGTAACATCCACGACCATAGATAGTTTTACTCCTTATTCTCAGTTTTGAAAATCATTTTTCACAAATAAATATACTTCTAGCCATAATAATATATGTATGTACGGTTGCATCCCCCGTAACATATACATACTATTACATCTTGTAATAGATCATCGCTGTAAATCATCTTTATAAATCATCATCATGATGCATCATTATAAATCATCAGTATAAATTATCTCTGTAAATCATCATAGCATATCATCGTTGAAAATATAGATTCATTTTCTCATAATAAGGCCCATGTACACTATTACCCCTGTGCACGAGGGTTGCGGGTCCTTGTGACCATGGCACTGAACTGTGGCCTCAGCCATGCCCAACCGTCAATTAACTCTTTTTCTTGGTGCACTCAACGGTCTGTTGATGGAATACCACCTTCTGGCATAGCCTCCTTCAGTGGTTTCGCCTCCACCCGAGTATCGGTACCGAACTCTCATCTTATCTTATCTTAGGGCCAAAAATACTCTCTTCCATACATGTGCCCTCATTTCATAAACGTTTATCTCATCTCTTGTACTTTTTTTTGTACTTCTTTTTATGCATCTTAGGGCAACATGTAGGAGGGTTTATCATCATTTTTCTTTCTTATAATCATCATCATTTCTCAACTTTCTTTTCTTAAAATGAAAACTTTTCCAAATATAAACTTGTTGTGCTTAAAAAGCCTTTAAAGAAATATAAACTTTCTAAATAATTCTTTTAGAAATCCTTCATGCATGCAACATAACTTCATAATACATAAATAAAATAATCATTTACAATTTACTAAAGAATGAATAAATAGCATGACATGAAGTAACTTTAGAAGGGGTAGTGAATTTACTTACCTCTAGACTGAAGCTAAAAGTGGTATGAAGGAATCTAGTTGCTCCAATATGACTAACACCACTAGTATATCTTTTTAAACTAATTTCTAAAGTCCGCTATCTCTTGTGTTCTTTCTTTCTTGTAGCGCTTGGTCTCGCCCTTTCTCTCTCTGTTCTGAGTAAACACTCTTAGAAAGAAGAAAGACCGAGTAAAAAGCGGAAGAAGGAAGAATATATGCAAGAGATGGGAGAGGAGATGAGTGGTGAAAATTCTGAAAGAGAAGAGCTCTATTTATAGGAGAAAATCAAACACTATTCTATCGTCAATTTACAATTATACCCTCATTTTACTATTTCACCAACCCTATACTATTTCACCAACCCTATACTATTTCACCAACCCTATACTATTCTACCTTCAATTTACAATTATACCCGCATTCTATCTTCAATTTACAATTATACCCTCATTTTACTATTTCACCAACCCTATACTATTTCACCAACCTTATACTATTCTACCTTCAATTTACAATTATACCCTCATTCTATCTTCAATTTACAATTATACCCTCATTCTATCTTCAATTTACAATTATACCCTCATTTTACTATTTTACCAATTACCATTCTCTAATTACCACTCTCATAAATTTCCCAAGAATTAAAACCCTTAGCTACAATGGATATTAAAATAACATCATTATCAAAATAATCTATTTAAATAGCTTTGAAAATTCTGGGACACTACAGAGCTACTGGCTTTTTTTCTATCCTCTACTTCTGTGGCCAAATGGTATGCACTTTTTACAGAGAACATGCCATTTGCCGTGCCCCTCCAAATCTGTACATCTTCTTGATGCGTACTACTAAGCGGAATGGATTGAATAGCAACAATTTCCTCCTTGCTGAAAATACTTTCAAGTAGTGTTGAGTCCCACCAGCCCAGGTCCTGGTCAATTAGAGCACTGACCCTTAAATCACAAAAAACCGGGTTTGGAGGAGATTGGATCGTAGAGCTATTCTGTAGAGGAACCCACTTATCCCCCCATATCCGGGTTTTTTCTCCATTTCCAATACGCCAAAACAGCCCCTCTTGTATAAGCATCTTTGAACTAATAATACTCCTCCAAGCATATGAGGGTTTTGAACCAATAGAAGCATCCAGTACCCCACCCCTTGGAAAGTATTTGGCCTTTAAAATCTTTGCTACCAAGCTATCCGGTACTTTCCAAAGACGCCACACTTGTTTTGCCAAAAGTGCCCTGTTGAAACAAGTAAACTCTCTAAATCCCATTCCCCCCTTCTCCTTGTTGAGCCCCATGCGTTTCCAACTCATCCAATGAATTCTAGATTCATTCGATTTATGGCCCCACCAAAACTTCTGCATCAAAGAGTTAATTTTATTGCATAACATTTTTGGCAATTGGAATACGCTCATACTGTACGTAGGAATTGCTTGCACCACCGCCTTCAAGAGAATCTCTTTCCCAGCCTGCGACAGAAATTTTAATTTCCAATCATTCAACCGTTTTTCAATCCGATCAATGATGGACTTGAACTCCTTCTGCCGTGACTTTCCAACCAAAGCTGGAAGTCCTAGATAAGTGTCGTAACTCTGAGTTGCCGGTATAGCGGCTAGTGCCAAGATAGCATCCCGGTCTTCGGCCGATGTATTCCGACTAAAAAAGATAGCTGTTTTATTCACGTTCAATTTTTGGCCAGACGCTTGCTGAACATTATTGTTTAACTTCGTTAATTACTGCTTGTGGCCGAAAGAACATCTTGAAACAATTGCAGTTCCTTTGCCAACATCTTGTTCATGACTTTGCCACCGGTGATTAAAGAGAGATTGTTCATGTTTTTCAGACGGAAGACTAATTGAGTTATAGATACAATACGGATATTGTTTTACACAGTTTTCATTCTTGGGTTGTGATGCATAGAAGAAGAGAAGTAAATATGGTATCACACTTGTTAGCAAAAGAAATGCCCCAAATATTAACAAAGAAAATTTGGATCGAAGAATATTATGATTTTATTCATTAAGTTATACACCTACACTATTGCAAAGCGTTTAGTTGAATGAATGAAGACTAACTTCAAAAACCAAAAAGAAAGAAAGGAGCTGAAAAATCAAAATCTACCATTGCAATTTTTTTATATTTAGAGACACTAAAAATGAAAAGAAAAAGTAGTGATAGTTAATGAGAGCAAGTGAATTTTAAAACAAATATCTATCGGGCTTTTGCTACAGATAATGGGCTGCAATCACCTATATGTGTCAAGCTGGTCCACTTCTGTTAGCTCAATCAGATAGTGGTGCCGTGGAGGAAGATCCTCCGCCAGTCGTAATTCGTTTTCTCTCTTTTTTATTTATTTGTTTTTCTTGCCTATTGAAAAAGATATATACTATCCAATACAATTAAAGTAATAACGTGGTAATATCAACACAATAACATTAAGGGCCTAACTATCATTTGATTCAAAAGTTTTGAATCTGTTTGTATTTTGATTTGGTTAAATCATTGACCTTTACCATCATAACATGATACTAACCTTTTCGATTTGACGTTTACAACAGTTTAATCTATTTTGCTCCAACCCAGTGGCAACTGTTTCTCTTTTGACAATTTCAGTTTTTTGATAGCTTCTTATGTGATTGAACCCTTAACATAATATTTGTTCCCATACTGATTATTAAAGGCCTATTTATTAACAAAAACCTAAAATTATTGGATACAAATTTAGGTAAACCTTTGGTACTTAGGATCCTAACAACATCCAGACTAATCATGGAGGGGGCAGAGAATTGGCAAATATTTTACCAAGTGCAGGCTAGACGATTTCAGACAAAATCACACGTTGGGTTGTCTTTTATACACTGCAGAATATCGCTTCTATTTATTGTATGATAGATTCTTATTCATTTGCCCAATATCAATCCATTTATGGCCATCATGATCTATATATGTTTCTTGGTTTCTAAATTGCTTATCTTAGCTTTATTTGTTAAAAAATCTTGTTTTCTATTTTTTTATTCTATCTTCTTACAACAAAAATATTAACAAACAATTTAAATTAAAAAATAAAATACACAAAATACAAAATAATTTCTGCCTTACTTAATTACTATCTCGTCAAAATATATTTTTTTAAAACTAAAAACAAATTTTTAATTTCATTAGTTATATTAGAAAGGTATTAACATTTAGCCATCCAATTACCATGTCATGAGATGGGGTTTATGCAGATTTATCTGGAGGGAAACGCGAAGATAGTGGTTGACGCGGTGAATTCTAGGGAATCAGATTGGAATCGAAGGGGACATCTAGTGGCTGATATAAAATCGGCATTACTAGACTTTCCCCTTTGGAAAATGGCTTATGTTCGAAGGGAGGTCAACCAGGCTGCTAACATGCTGGCTCGTTTAGCTACAAAACAGATTATGGTCAGGGTGTGGCTTGAAGAACCACCAGAATGTATTTTTACGATTCTTGTTTCAGAGCAAACTGCTCTTTCCAGTTGATTGGTTTGATTGGTTCTGAGAATGGAGTGCTACTATTATTCTAAAAAAAAAAAAAAAAATCTTGTAAGCATTTAGTCCAATATTCAAGAATAGCTTTAATATTGTTTGATTCTCTTATTTAATATTATCGATTTTTCTTGAAACATTTATCATGTTAGCATTTAATCGAAGGACTTGGCTTCCATGCGGTAAACCAAATTATCTACGGTAATTTCGTTTGAGGGCTGAGATTTTCCAAGGCAAACTACCCCTTAATTAGACTAGCTAATGTGGACAAAAAAAGAAAAAAAAAAAGCAATTAATTTCGTTAACTCTCATCCATCTTCTCTCTTTCTTTTTTTTTCGACCCAATACGTTTCTCTCAGTTTTTGTTTTTCTACCCAGACTAACGTGGACCAAAAAATAATAAAATATTATTTTTTTCTCAAAAAAAAAAAGTAAGGAGTTGAACTATTATTAGTAAGCAAAAAATATTCTCAGGTCATCAAATATCACAAACTCTCCAACATCAATATTTAGAAGACGATGGCAAAGATTTCTATCAAAATGGCTTTTTTGATAGCCTTTTTGATAGCCTTTCTCTCTAATAACCCAATATCTTTATTTTATTTATTTATAATAAGATAATCTTTATCTCTCTTAACCAAATTGTTTTTTGTTTTGTTTTATATGATCATAGTGACTAATGAAATACTGATAACAGGTGTATGATTCTCCATGGTACCAAGAGCTGAGGCAGCTACAATTCATTGCCATTCCGATGTTGATTGTCTTATACTTTTAAAGAATTGTCCATCGATCTTATAGAGTTTGTGGCCCACAAGATACCTGCATCTGCTACAGAAAAGGAGAAACGACTCTGAAGGTTAATGAAAGTACTCCCAAATAAACTATAAGAGAGATGGTGTTTACAAATAAAACCGAATAAAATAATTATATATCAATGTTATGGAAGTGATAAACTACCTTGACCCTACTAGGGACGTTGTAGGAGTTATCTTAATTAGTTTGCATATCCTCTTGTCCTCCTAATAGATTAAAAGTGAATATATGGTTGATAAGGTCATGTTCATGTTATTCATCAAAAAAATAAAAAAAAAAAGGTCATGTTCATGTACTTTTTCTGCCAGCTAATAAAGAAATTACGGTAAAGATAAAGCACGCTGGCCAATTTTTTATTTATTTTTTTTTATATATATTAAAAAAAAAAAATTTGTCTGAGCACGCCGGCATGCTGTGAATCACGACCCAAGAAATTAACTTCCTTGGATTAAGCATTTTCTTCTAATAATATTGATTCACAATAAGTTTTTTTTTTTTTTCCTCTTAATGAGTAATTAATTAGAAGAATTCCAAATACTTTACCATATTATCGATCCCAAGGTTAAACAACGTTAATTCATTTTCGATTTTGACAATCTTTGCACCAACATTAATTATTATATGATAGTGCGCGCATGCGAATTGTCTTCCTATTAATTGATTTTTGTTTGAGAGAGGCAGCTTTATGGAGGAGGTCCACCCAAAACTGATTAATCTTTTATATATGCCATGTATACTTTTTGGTAAAGCTGTAATGTAAATGGTTGGAACATCCAATTGTCCCTGAACTTCGTTAATTACTGCTTGAGGCCGAAAGAAAATATTGTTACATATATCATATATGTGATGGGCATGCATGAAAAATGCTCGTTAATTTATTGAGTTTGGATGAAAAATGACTTGCTTAAAATAATTTGAGTCTATATATAGTAAGATATACGGTATTTCTCCGGTAAAAAAATAAAATTCTTCTCCTCGAAACCCTCACAACAACCGAACCATGTGATAGAATCAGAGGATGAGTTAAGAGAGAGAGAGAGAGAGGGGAAAGTTAATAAAATCACTCACAAATTAAGGATGCTCTATATGCTCGAAATAGAAGTACATGCAGCATACATGCTCAGCGTCGTTCGTAATTTTTATTTAATAAGGAAGTGGATCCTTAAGATGCATGTGAAAGATTACGGACACATGTTTGGTAATTTTTATTTAATTACAAGCTTTGATCAAACACTTGTATTTATTAATAAATAAAAACATGTAAACAAACATACAAGTAATAATGGATTTGGGGTAATATAATTCTCCATTCCTATACTCCTAGGAGGCCAATGTCCATGACAATGAGGAGAATCTTCTGGTGGACTACAAATGTTTGGACCAAATCCCACGTACCCAGCCGTTGTATCGAAGGAAGTCTGAATTCCGATGAGTTGAGTGTTCCCAATAATGGATCTACGATTATTGGTTGGGACAAACGCAAAACAGAAAATGCGCTCACCAATATAACTCTCATGTTCAACTAAAATATTCCTTATTTTCAATGTTAGGATCGGTCCGGCAGTAAAGAAGAATGACACGTTTGGAACCTGAATCAGTTCTAACCCGGATAGGTTGTAGCACATGTCAAACAAGGGGCTCATGGGGGCCCGAGGAAGATTTATAGTTTTTGCAATGTAAGCGTTGCGAAAAACCTCGTAAATAGGCTTGGGTAGTTTGGTAAATATTGTACCTGAATCTATAATCACTCCTCCCATGCCTTGTTTTGTCATTTTGAAACTGTTTTCAGGGATGGGCAGTCGAACGTCTCCAACCCCAAGACCCGAGAGGCCGACATAATAAAAAGCCGGTGTTTTTGGGTTGCGGAGCAAGGGGATCCACGCAGTTCCCGCAGGTATCACTGCACCTGGATGGCTAAAATTCAACCAACCCGCTGGCCCTCCAAACAAACCCGGCAAGCAATAATTGAAGATGTCGGCCAATCCACGAAGCCGAAGCTGAGTCGGCAATGACAATGGCCCACCTCCAAGGCCCACAAAACCGTTGCTTCCAGCCACCATGCCATAGTTTGAGTGCCCGCACCCACAAAAAACACTCGGAATGGCAGTGCTTCCAAACGTGAGTGTTTCGAGCACAAGCGAGCCGTTCGTGGAGTAGCCTTCTAGGTAGTCCACCTCGTACTGACATTGACTGTTGTTGTTGCAACCGTGTTGACGGAGGTGATTACAGGCGTTGGAGGCACAAGGTACTACGGAAAAGGAAGTGGAATTGAGAGGGTCGAATCCGAGGCCCGGCGTTTGGTCACAATCACATGGTTTACATTGAAACCATGTAGTGTCGCTCCCGGTGTGTATAACCATAAACTGGCTGACCGGAGGGGTGCCCACTTCTATCTCAGTAAAATATGATCCATGCCCTACGGTCTGTGGGAAGATCTCTGCAGATATGAAACTGGGGGAGGAGGAGTCCATGGTAGTTAAGGGAAGCAAGTGCAACAATATTATCAGCAATAGCATTGTTGATGAGCAGTACTGGCCAAAATGGCTACAAAAGAACTCCATGATGTTTCTGAGAGTCTGTGTGTGTGAGAGAGAGAGAGAGAGAGAGAGAGAGAGTGCAAAACAAAGAGGGGGGTTTTGAGAGGTTTGAGAGGATGTGGAGAGATATATAGTACTGCTAGGACGTTGATCTTTTGGATGAATGTCCCCCCTCCCAGGCCCCCACGGTCCCACCCTCTATTTAGGGCCGGATAGAATCATATGAAAAATTCAGATCAAAGATCAAGTTATATATATATATATTATAAAACTGCTGATTAAGTATATCTAGATCGAACATTTGTGTTTGGTGTGTTCAACCTGGGTTGATAAGATTTGGACAATTATAGTCACTTTATCAAAGCAGCCATGTGGTTGTGTTGTCTCTATCTTCCAATATAAGAAAAAAGCAAATTATCGCTGTAAAGTCACTTTGAACCACACCACGTGGATAATAATGAACACCAACAGATTAAAATTACAAGGCTAGCCTTCTAGCAGGGTCATGAATAAGATCCTCGCACATACACACCAAGATGATTTAAGAATGGTGGTGTTTCAACCATTTGCAATAATTATGATTCATGAGAGATCAGAAAAGGCAGAAGAAGCGCCTGCATGCGAAAAAAAGGACCATATATACACGGAACAAGCACACTTCTTCTTTTTGTCAGTAAAACACTATGTTAGATTCCCAAACGTTTAAGGAACAACCCTGTCAAAGGAGCTTTTACAAGAAGGATTAAAAAGCTATTTATTTTTGGATCCGGCTTATCGCAAGAAACGTACTGTGACCTGCTTTTTTACCACCATCGTCGTGGATTGTCAGAAGTATAATTGGGGTCGACCTCACAGCTATAGCCTTGTCGTATTGTCGACTCTATAAGATTGCGACCTGCGCAGTGTGGTTCCAAAACATAAAGGAAAAGAAAAGAAAAGAAAAACAAACAAAATTGGAGATCAGAAAGGGCAGGGAGAGAGAGACAGAGAGAGAGATCCCCATACTTCCACTGCAAATAAAGCTATCTAGGAGATTATCCAGTGTTGTTGATGTCATGAGGCCCCACGATCGATAGTCACCTTTCATTTTCTTTATCTTCCATGATATGTTGATCCTTTATTTGCTTTCAAGTACCACCAACGCCAATTTAATTGCTAATCTCGATTAAATAGAAAAGCTGAGTTATAAGCTCATTTGTCTAATTTATTATACCAGTTGTATGGAAAATAATTAATGGTGGTTAATTAAGCGACATTATTTTTTATGATGTATGTAATATTATATTATTAAAAAAATTAAACGACTTGGATAACGTAGTCAAAATGTATAATATATGATTCTTGGTTAAAATATAAAACAAAAACAAAAACAAAAAAAAAAATGCTTTCGAGAAATGAAAAAGCAGGGTAATTTAGGTAAATCCATGCCATCAATATATAATTCACACAGCCAGGCCAGCACTACTTGTTTGGTTTTTTTGTGGTCAATTATATTTCCATTCTCAACAGTCAGAAAAAGGCAAAATTTATCCGTATTAGGATAGATTCTTCCACAAAACCGCTAGCCCACGGTTGTTCCAAATGAAGCCAAAAAATCAATTATGCATTGCATGCGTACACCCACTCTTTCTCTTTCACAGTAGACCAAGAGTTGGCAACTGGCAAGCCAAGTAAAGCGAGAGCGAAATTATTGCTCCTCTCTTCCCCCGTGAAATGGCAAAAACAACCTTCCATGTATGTTACTCTCACTGTGGCCTTAATTGAACCCTCGAAACCAAGTACACCAATTCACATGGCAACCATCGATTCAAAATCCACTCATGCATGCATGTACGATGGGCTTCAAGCCTTCAACTAGATATATGGGACATGTATGTGTTATACTTAACATGTGTACACATTAATCCTCAAAATATAAATTTTTTCTATTTATTTATTAGGACAACAGGGTTTTATGTATACAACTTTTGCATGCCTTTTTATTATTATTATTATTAGCTTATCTAAAAACTAATAAATATCATCACAGTAGTCCAATATAATATATTGAAATGAAATAGAAGTATGATTTCTAATATTAATAACCAAAAAATGCTGCAGATATTCAATTAATTCCACCTCAAAGGAGAGAAAGAAAGAGAGAGAGAGAGAGAGAGAGAGATATAGGAGGGCCAGCTCAACAGGAGCAGCAAAATTCACGAGAATAGAGTTAAAAGCAAAACGCATTATATACTCTATCACTCTCTCCTGTCTCCATGCTTTTACTAATTTGGTAATTAAAGATGGTTTTAAAAGGTTTCACAACCAAAATGGCTAAAGGTAAAATATATTTGCATATACAGTCTTAAAATTAAGATGTATCTTTAATTGTTTGTTAAAGTCTTCACGTGGGACTAGAGTTGTCTGTTTGTTCTGGATTGACCACAATACTCTTAACAGATTCAAGACGTGCGTTAACTTTTTCCTATTTTAGGTGATCCCAATTCCCACGCAAGCACCTCATATGCCTATTCAAGAATGTTTTGGACGTTAAAAGCCAAACTTGGAAACCATCCGTCCAAAACATAAGGAACACAAGCACACTTTTTTTTTGGTCAGAAAAAAGCGCACACACACATATGTGTGTGTGTGTGTTAGATTCCCAAGCGTTTAAGGAACAACCCTGTCAAAGGAACTTGTAAGGATTAAAAAGCTATTCAAACATAAAGGAAAGGAAAAGAAAAACAAACAAAATTGAAGATCAGATCGAATTCAGAAAGGGCAGGGAGGGAGAGAGAGATCCCCGTACTCCCACTGCAAATAAAGCTAGCTAGCTAGGAGATTATCCAGTGTTTTTGATGTCATGAGGCCCCACAATCGTGACCTTTCCTTTTCTTTATCTTCCATGATATGTTGATACTTTATTTGCTTTCAAGTACCACCAATTGCTAACCTCGATTAAATAGAAAAGCTGAGTTATAAGCTCATTTCTCTAATTTTTTATACCTGTTGTATGGAAAACAGGCTCAATCATGAGAGATACTAGCAGTGGGCCAAAGAGTGATCTCACGTGCACCTCATTTGCCTGTTCAAGTATGTTTCGGACGTTAAAAGCCAAACTCCGAAACCATCCGTCCAAAACATATATAATACATGACATGATATATAACTAGTTTCTTTTTTTTCTTCTTGGCTGGTCCCATGTGATAATTTTGTGGCTCAGGTAAATTAGGCTTTTATAGTAGTTTTCAAATTATATATGAAAAAAAAAATGTTTAAGTTAGTCCTAACTACTTTTTTCATATATGTATCATTTTGTTACTTTTTCCATGTTAATCCAAATTATAGCTTTTTTTTTTTTAATTTTTTAATTTTTTATTTGGGTTCAAACTTCAAATTGTAATGCAGTGGATGGTGCAGATATTCAATTATATCTTGATACCACATACCAAAATAGGTAGTTTTTAATTTTTTATGGTGCATATAAATCACTCTACGTACACTTGATAATAATCAATATTCAATACAGTGACTTAATTGGTTAAACAAGAGACCCATGCATTGATAGTTGCCGAGTACTTCAGCTTTAAGATTACGGTCCATGAAAAAAATAATAAATAAAGTATGAATTTGACACTTTGCATGTCTATATAAATTACGCTAGCTCATTCATCATTTTGTATATCCTTGTCTGAAATTTATTTTGCTTGCAAGCCATCCTCTCAAAGCCCCCCCTCTGTCTCCCTCACACACTCGATCTCACATACATTCGGGTTTTGCTTCTGTCTTGTTCAAAATTCTTCCGTCTCTCTGATCTCAATGGCAATCTTTAATGGTACTAGCTATAGAGTCGTCATTATCCGTATGTTCATTATGTTTTCTCTTTATTTCTCAGGTATGCTTATTGTTTTTACTTTGTGGTTGTTTTTGTTTTTATGTTTTGTACCATTATTTCATACCCAATTGGTTGCTCTAGACTGATTAATCTATTAATTTTCATTTGGCATTTTCTAATCATTAATTATGAAGCACTAATCGTTCTCATGGCTTGTGTTTCTACAGAGTTCGGCTTTTTAGAAGTCAATTCACTAGGAATAAATTATGGTCGAGTGGGCGATAATTTGCTCGCACCTGAGAAGGTACTCAATTTACTTACATATCTTAATATCTCAAAAACAAGGATTTACGACGCTAATCCGCAAGTTTTGACCGCATTCGCCAATTCCAACATTGAATTGGTAGTTACGGTTGAAAACGACTTGCTTCCTCAATTAATAAACCCAGTACAGGCCCTTCAATGGGTAACCACTCACATTAAGCCGTATTTTCCTACCACTAGAATTACGGGGATAGCAGTAGGAAATGAGATTTTCACCCTTCAAGATAATACCCTATTGCCATATCTTGTCCCAGCCATGGTAAACATTCATGGTGCTTTACTCCAACTAGGCTTAGACTCGTACATTAAAGTCTCTACTCCCAATTCTCTAGAGATTCTTGAAGAGTCATATCCACCTTCAGCCGGAAGTTTCAAAACCAACATTTATAACACCGTGATAGAACTTTTAAAGTTCTTGTCAAACACCAAATCTCCCTTTTGGATCAATGCCTATCCATTTTTCGTGTATAAGGGGGGTAGTCCAAATAAGATTTCTTTGGATTATGTTTTGTTTCGTCCTACAATAAGAATCATAGACCCGTACAGCA
This sequence comes from Corylus avellana, assembly GCF_901000735.1. NCBI lineage: Eukaryota > Viridiplantae > Streptophyta > Magnoliopsida > Fagales > Betulaceae > Corylus > Corylus avellana. The sequence continues at coordinate 764,541 of NC_081546.1, forward strand.
AGCTACAATATGATAACATGTTATATGCTCAAGTTGATGCAGTCATATATGCTATTGCAAGAATGGGCTTTGGTGCAATAGAGGTTCAGGTTTCTGAGACTGGTTGGCCATCAAAAGGGGACCCTGATGAAATTGGTGCAACCTTAGAAAATGCTGCCATTTACAATGGGAACTTAGTGAGACGACAATTGGAAAATGAAGGGACACCTTTGAGGCCTAATATGAGGCTTGAAGTTTATTTATTTGCTTTGTTCAATGAAGATTTAAAGCCTGGACCGACATCAGAAAGGAATTACGGTCTTTATCAACCTAATGGAGCCATGTGTTACAATGTAGGGCTCCCTGCCCTATCAAGTAATACAATACCTTCAACGGATCATAAGCCCCCTGGTCATGCTTCCTCTGCTATCAAGGTAAAGTCATAGACCCATAGGTTCATTTTCTTAATCCATGTTTCATTGGCTTAGAAAAATAATTTTTAAGAAACTGTAAAAGTGAAAAGTTTTTTCTTGTGTACTTCCATTTTGATAAAATTTTAAGCCTATATATTAATATAAGCATGCTTTGTTAGTTGCAAGTACTATATTTTGTTGAATACTTATATCTATTAATTTTTTTTTTTTTTTTCTCCTTTTAAATGGCAATTACTGAGACAGGCAGCAATTGTGGATTGTCACAGCTTGGTCTACTGGATGTTTGTCCATTTGCTGATGTTCCAAGCTTTAATGAGAAGATATTAAGCCAAAGGAAGAATTATTTTTTTACTGGCCCGTAGATGAATTGGGATGCTTTTTTGATTTTTTTGGCCGCATAATAAAAATGTTGACTTCCTTCTATTAAGCATTTGTTTTTTCTAATATTGATTCACAATAAGTTTTTTTTTCTTTTTCTTTTTTCTTTCTTTCCCGTAATAATGAATAATAATTAGTAGAAGTTGAAATGCTTTACCACATTTTTGGTCCAGATATAATGCAAATGGTTGAAACATCCTATTAATTTACGTTGGACATGCAGTGTTTAACTTCGTTTATTACTGCTTGTGGCCGAATTGAAAGAACATCTTGGAACAATTTCAGTTCATTTGGCAACCTCTTGTTCATGACTTTGCCACTAAATACCATTAAGACAACCAACCCTTGAGAGATATGTTCGTAAGAATATTACCTTTTCCTTTATTTTAATACAAACCCAATTTGAAGTCCAGCAAAGATACCATCTTTTTACATAGACGTACAACCAAATAACTTAATTTGAAGTCCAGGAAAAAAAAAAAAAAAAAAAAGAGATTAGCAAAAATTAAAATTAAAATCGGCCTACAACCAAACGTCGCTGATACCAATATAATAATTGATGACGTTGTTTGTCGACTTTGAGATTAATATTATGAGCGACTGCAGGCCATGTTGTCATTGATCATTATTTTTTTGTGGCTGATAATTAGATTATTTTTTAAAAAATTGCTGTTTTTTAATATCAAATTGTGGCATTTTTAACACTATAAGAAATTCACAGCTGACAGCACAACTCAACACATTGTAAATCAATTCCAAAACATACTAATTATGTTAAAATATCACAAACTAGGTAGTCCCGAATTTGTGGGTATGGCTCAACCCTCTTTTTTTTTTTTCATTTTTTTTTTTTTTTCCAAAATGTAATTTACTCTCCTGCTTTGAGACAAAGAATACCAATTATAATATTTCACATGCTTTGAATTAAGGCAAGGCTGTAGTTTCAGATAGCACGTGGTGGGCCGTCCTTCTGGCTCACTCATCAATTAGATTCTTTCCATTTTGGGAAGTTTCTTCCAGTGCACGACCAAGGCTCTTTTGTATATGAAAGTATATGAAAATATATTAAGTTTTATATTGGGGTGCCTTTTGATTTGTTGATGCATTGTTGTGTAAATAAATGCTGGTCTGGTCTGGGGCCCGCCCGCCGGATGGATTAAAAATCGTAGTTTAAATGTGTTTAGGAGCTGAGATTTTTCCAAAAGACCTTCCAATTGCTAACATGGAGTTAATTAATTAAGACCTTTCAAAAGACCTTCCAATCAAGCTCAAAAGGTGAATCACATGATCCTACATCTTCACCTCCTTAGCCTCCTATGTGTGCAGGTGAGGTGACCACAACCCTAATTATTTTTGCTAGAAGCCAATAAAGACCTTGGCTTTTTTTAAAGACTCGTCCGCCAATGATCTCATGCCATCTACCCATAAAGCAAATTAGTTGCAGAATGTAAGCCCGATACCTTTTCTTTTGGGTTATTTGTTAGTGTAGTCTTTTTGTTTAGCAGACCATTAGTTGCACCTCATGCCATCTACCCATAAAGCAAATTAGTTGCAGAATGTAAGCCGAATCCCTTTTCTTTTGGGTTATTTGTAAGTGTAGTCTTTTTGTTTAGCAGACCATTCAAGGCCCTGACACATCACACATGCACAGCTAGTTGGAATAAATAAGCGAAAAATGGAAGAAAACAAGGGACGGTTGAGATTCAAAAGCTCAAAAATTAGAAAGTGGATGAGTGACGCGTGGACAGCACTAAGGAACAGTGGGTGAAAGTTAAAAAGGCATCAGGAGAAATCTAACGGTTCAGATGTCAGGCTTCGCAAGTGGGATTACACGTGTAATTTGGTGGGTTAAGCACCTGGTAGTTGGGGAATGTTCCTGTGTAACTAGAGAATTCTCGGCTAATGGGCCTAAAGGGCCAAACCTCGATCAACCATGATTTCTGGGAATGGTTGGGCTTGAAAGCACTTCGTGAGCTTCAACTAGGCCCATCATTTCTTTATATTAAAAATGAAGATGTGCAAATGTTGAGGTTTGGATTCTTTTTACGTTTTAAGACACCAATATTTTGGGTTTGGCATATATATATATATATAGATTAAAAAGAGAATGGGTAGTAATTTATGAACTTACCATTTGGCATCATAGTATTAGTATGTAATATAGAAAACAACTCGGGAGTCTTGTATTCGTGGTGGTCACGTGGCTTTGTCTTGAAGCAATTAATTGACACAGGATTTTGTGGCCCATCAAAGTATCTTGGAAAATCTTTTGATGGGGGTGCGTGTGAGATAGTGGTGGGCAAGTTTTGTCAGCTTGCCCATGTTTCTTGCCGTGATATCTTTGATTAGAGTCCACATTGGAGGCCTACACTGTAAGGGTATGGACCTCTTCTTCAAGTACATTGGGCTAGAGATTGATACAAAATTTGATCCACTCCCAAAATACATATAGTCACCACTCACCAGTAGTGGGTCATGCATGTGGATGGGCAGAGACTGAAAAAATTAATGGGGCTTTTATGATGGAGGATTTCAATGGGGCTTACTTGTAACTTTTCAAATCTTTATTTATTTATTTATTTTTATTCCATTTCAATATTTTTTTCTTTATTAATTATTTTATTATTATTCTAACAAAATGGCACGACTAAAACTGAAATTTAATTCCTCTCCCATTCCTCTTCAAGCAATTGAAGTGAATCAAAATCAATTGAAGAGGCATTTTGAGGGACTAGGTAATTTCCTTGCTGTCCGAATGTGTTTAATATTAGTATTTGGTCACTGTTCGAGGCACTAATATACAAACATGTTTAAGCGTATCCACGTTTTCGCGTACAACGATTATAGATTATATAAAATAGATGGAAGTCAGTATAATCCCAGAGAGATTTTCCTGATTCTACTGCACGTGTGAAAATTGTTTTACACAATTTTTATTATTTGGTTGTGATGCATATAAGAAGGCCAGAGAAGTAAATACAGTGGCACACTGGTTGGTAAAGAAGGTGCTCCAAACATTAATGGATAAAATTTATATTGAATAATATTTTGATTTTATTTATGAAGGCAAACACGCTTTTGTTTAGTTGAATGAATGAAGATTCACTTCAAAAAAAAAAAAAAAAAAATGGTGATAGTTAATGAGAGTAAGTGAATTTTTACCATAAAATAAGGATTCAGGGGTTATCTCTTGAGGCTGATTAAATAATTTTTTTTATGAAATTTGATTATCTATGTCTTAGATCTAGTCTATTCGGATCAAATATGTTCTCTAATTGTATTTATACATGAGTTAGCAGAAGATTAAAGTCATAGATAACACTTAATTGTAAGAATTTTGTTTGTATTTATGACTTTGTAATCTCATAGCATTTTACTATGATTTTGCAGAGCTTTATACTCGTGATCTTTAATCAATGAAATCCTCAGATTTTCGTTAAAATAAATAAATAAATAACAACTTTATATAATTGTAAAAAATATTTTAATTTTTTTTAGTAAGAAGGTTCTAAAAGAAGTTAATATATGCAAAATGACAACATTTTGGACATTTTAATAAATTAAAAACAAAAATCTATTACTTGTAACATGACTGGGCTTTTGCTACAGAAAATGGGCTGCAATCACCTATATATGTCAAGCTGTCCACTTCTATTAGTTCAATCAGATAGTGGAGCCGTGGAGGAGATCCTCCGCCGGTCGTAATTTGTTTTCTCCCTTTTTTATTTATTTGTTTTTCGTACCTATTGAAAAAGATATATACTATCCAATACAATTAAAGTCATAACGTGGTAATATCAACATGATAACATTATGTGCCTAACTATCATTTGATTCAAAAGCTTTGAATCTGATTGTATTTTGATTTGGTTAAATCACTGACTTTTATCATCATAACATTATACTAATCTTTCAGATTTGACCTAATCTATTGGCTCAAATCCAATGGGACCAATTCAGTGACAACCGTTTCTCTTTTGAAATCAAAATCACCTCTTTTGTGACATGAACCCTTAACATATATAATGCAGGTTCCAATATAAAATTATTAAAGGCCTAACTATTAACAAGACCTTGGATTCTAATTTAGGTAAACCTTTGGAGCTTAGGATCCTAACAACATCCAAACTAATCACGGAGGGGGGGTAGAGAATTGGCAATATTTTACTAAGTGCAGGCCTGACGATTTCAGACAAAATCTCACGTTGGGTTGTCCTTTATATAGTACTTCAAAATCCTGCTTCTATTGGGACCTTATTATAAAATATATATATTCTTATTCATTTGCCCAATATGAATCCATTTATGGCCACTATGATCTATGTTTCTTGGTTTCTAAATTGCTTGAAGATTGTCTCGTCTCTCAGCAATCACACTGACATCTTCCGTAAAGTTCGCACATTTTATAATTAAATTATGTTAAACTCCTATTAGCCACGTATAATCAAGTTTTTTCTCCATTAAAAAAAAGAAAAAAGATTAATGAACGAAAGGCAAGAGGCATCACCAAACTAAAGTTGTCCACCGACCAATTAACATTTTTTGTTTAAAAAAAAATTAAAAGCTAGTTATGAAATACAGATTACATTTATCTTAGCTTTATTTGTTAAAAATTCTTATTTTCTGTTTCTTATTCTATCTTGTTCGACTAAAATATTAACAAACAATTTAAATTAAAAAAAAGACAAAAATTTCTTTAATTCAGTTTATAAGAAATATTCTTTAGCTCATTTAAAATAGTAATATGTGTTGATAACCATTTATAAGGTACTTTAAATTTTTAACCTTATTAATAGTAGTTTATTAATTTATACTAAATTTAATATGTCTTATAAATGTTTATAATTATTATTTTAAATGGGTTGAAAAATATTTATTCCAAACCTATAAAGAAGAAATTTTTGTCTTTAAAAAAAACCCAAAAGTACAAAATAATTTCTGCCTTAATATAACTGCAAAAACACATTTTTAAAAACTAAAAAACAAATCTCACCCACCAAAAAACATTAAAAAAACACATCCTAGGATTCATTTTAAGTTAAACAATTAATCAAATAGATAAAGACAAAGCTGCGAGAATCACGGCTTGGATACTTTCTGAATTTGGAGTCTTGGTTGCGCGTCGACATCATGCGGTCACAATTCTATCCCCTATTACGGGCTACCTTTTTAGACCATTATTGATTATTTTCGCCACTTCGAATGTTAAAATGGAAGTTTAAAAAAAAAAAAAGAGTTTTATTCTTTTTTTTTTTAAAAAAAAAATCTTCTATATGACAATTGACAAGCACTGTTTACTAACTAAATGTAAAAATAAAGTATTTTTTTAATCTCAAACATTTTCTCTTCTCTCAATAAAAAAATAATAATAATTTAAATGAAACAATGTGAATTTTTTTTTTTTTTTTTCGAAGTGAGTAAATGAAAAGCAAATTTATTGAAGGTTCTTGGGATTCAAAGTAACGTCGGTGTAATCAGAAGCCATTTGGCCCAGTGATCGACGGTCATTAGATGTGGAAAGGTGTAAAAAGCAGAGAGATATTCCATGATTCTATCGAACTGACCACAAACGAATGGAGGGTGTCCCCACACAGAAGATGATCATAAACGATGGTGCATGGTGGACCCACACCATTGGAGTCTCTGGCCCATTGACCCATCATCATCACATACTTGCCCACGATTTCCTCTTCACCTCACATGCATACACTTCTCAGTTTTCACACGCTTCTCCGCCTCTATATCTACATATCGATTAAACCCAATTTCCGACAACTTCACAGTGACACTCCCACTCGGTAGTAGCTGTTAACAAAATGGTGCCTCCTCTTCGTCTCGCTTCTCTTCTGCTACTTCTGCTTCTATGTACCGCCGGAGCAAACTCATCCTCCTCCTCCTCCTCCACCCCACTTACCAAGATTGGCAATGGCTACCGTCTGATCTCCATCGGAGAGACCCCTGACGGGGGTCTTGTCGGCCATCTCGTAGTCAACCAGCAGAACAATATCTACGGCCCTGATCTCCCTCACTTGCAGCTCTTTGTCAAGTATCTACTACATTCTCTTCTACAGGTTACAATTACATTATAGTACACCCTCTGAATAACTCTTTGATTTTTCTCTTTTTTGATTTTTGCACAGGCATGAAACTGAGGATCGTTTGAGGGTCCATATCTCCGACGCAGAGACGCAGAGGTGGGAGGTACCGTACAATCTCTTGCCCAGAGAGCAACCTCCAAGGTTGAAGCAGAGCATTGGGAGGTCAGGAAAGAACCCAATAGCGGTGTCAGAGTACTCTGGCTCGGAGTTCATCTTCAGCTGCATCTCGAACCCATTTGGGTTCGCGGTGAGGAGGAAATCAAACGGCAAGACCCTCTTCAACTCGAGCGCTGATGGGTCAGACCCATTTGGTAGTTTGGTTTTCAAGGACCAGTACTTGGAGATTTCCACCAAGTTACCCAAAGACGCCTCTTTGTACGGCCTGGGGGAAAACACCCAACCGCACGGAATCAAACTGTATCCCAATGATCCTTACACTTTGTACACCACTGATGTTTCGGCCATCAATCTTAACACTGATCTGTACGGCTCCCACCCGGTGTACATGGACCTTAGGAACGACGGTGGGCAGCCTTCAGCACACGCGGTTCTGTTGCTCAATAGCAATGGGATGGATGTGGTCTACCGTGGGACTTCTTTGACTTACAAGATTATTGGAGGTGTCTTTGATTTTTACTTCTTTGCTGGGCCTACACCTTTGGGTGTGGTTGATCAGTACACTTCCTTCATTGGCCGGCCAGCTCCAATGCCTTACTGGTCTCTGGGTATGATTAAATTCACACCCTTTCCTCTTTATTTCACTGCATTTTGTTTTCGATTATTACTTCTGGTAGTTTTTCAAGTGACTAACTTTACATTTTTAGTTGTTGTGATTAATGTGCTTAATTCAATTTGTTGCTGTTTGCGTGAATTGAATTGCGTGATTGTTGCTGTTGCTGTTTGTGATCTCTTTAAAAATGATGGAATTGGTCTGTTCAGAAAAGTGATTTTCTTAAGATAATTATTGGGTTTTCATAAACTGCGGTTCATTTTTATAAAATATAGCGTGTATAATCGTGCTACTGACAATATGATACTCCTCTTTGTTTTAATCCCCTCTTTGATGACCTTTGGGCTTTAACCTTGATATTATAAGAGGTATGATTAAGATATCCCAGAAATTAGAACCAGCTGATTGGTTTGGTATGTTGGAAAATGGCTATTGATGGTTGATCAATTGGCTGTATAGGCACGTTTGCTATATGCATAACACTGTAGTATAGTGATGTTTTGTTATTTTCTAATTTGGGTTGGTGGTTTTGTCTCATATCTTTTTTTTTTTTTTTTTTTTTACTTTAGTAATATTTTAAGGCTCTACTCTAATTTTTTAATCTGTTAATCTCCAGAAACAACTTTTTAGGTCTACAAATGTCTTATCTCTTTGATAATCAACTAAAAAAACAACTGCAAGGTCCACTTCAAAGATAAGGCAATACGTGAAGTTGGAAGGCCTAGTTCATCTCACTTTAGTATCTTTCTGCATTTTGGCTCAACTTTTCAAGGGCAAAAATCTTGAAGCTTTTTCGCATATTTGGACAAAATAACTTGTGGACCCCAGATCTGTCATTACTTAAATCTTTACATACCATGCTGTCCTTTTAAAATCATCTTCCCTACATGAGGTGGAAATTAATGATCATTGTCCTTCTTCAATCACAATGCCACCATGATTGTATGGTTGGGCCCCATATGATGCTAATTCTAGGCGGCCATTTTAGCACGAATTCCTGCATATGGGCCAATCAGTACCCTGCATCTACCACTGCCTTGTCTTGTGAGGAGAGACTGCCGTAGGTTGTGGGGAATGTATACCGTGTGATTGTTTTCTCCTTGCATTATAGCTCCTCTCATGTCGGTAGGATAAGTAATTACCTTGTTAGGTTGGAAAACATTTGTAAATAATTCTGCCATTGCCCTATAAAGCCTTCTTAAGCATGTTCTTTTCTTGTAGTTAAGCACAGTTAAAAAAAAGAAATCTTGAGAGTAAATGAATTTTCAGGACAAATTAATTTGCAAGCTGGAATTGGCCCATGGGGTGCCACTCTGCTGTCTGCCTGTAGAGCTTGCTCTCTAAAAATCGCATAAATATCAGAAAATGTATGCTTGGGTATCTTTTAATGTCTCTAAATTTACTGGACAATGTTACAAGTTCATTTTTAAGTTCATTTTTAACTATAATATAATGACATGTAAGACTCAGTTGCTAGTTCACTTTATGGAGAATGTGGAGCTAATGTTTGTTTCATATTGAGGAAGATAAGACTAGAAATTCATATAATTAGTCATTAGAATTTTCTTTATTTACTAAATGATTATATTGGCCATCAATTTTGGTAGTTGATCAGACCGGTTGGTTGTATGTCTAGCTTTTGCATTTACTTTGTCAAGTTTCTAGCTTTTCTATTCATTGCAAGTAGACATGCTCGTTCTCCTATCTACCTCATTTAAATTTATTTATTTAATTTGTTTATTCTACTTCTTTATCATCTTGAAATTCAAGATGCCCCCTGAAAAATATTATGTTCCCCTTCACTATGAAGTTAGCCAAAAAAAGGGGAATGCTCCCCTCCCCTCTGAACACCCTTGTATCTTGTGAATTTAATTTCAATCAACCTATTTTTCAAGACTAAAAATGTGTAGTTTATATATATATATATATATATATATATATATATATATAATGGGCCAAATAGCTTTTAAAGTGTAAAATTGAGTGCACTCTATCACATATTAAAGTTTTTATTCAATATCTTATTTAAGCCTAATTTTAAAATTTCCTATATGTAAAATACACCGTATTATATTCCAAAATTTTCTCAAAACACCCAAACTATAGCTAGATGTATTTTCATTCAAATTTACGGTAGATATACTCCTGCAAAACTATGTTTTAAATTTTGGTTTTCTCCCTTTCAACTTTGTAAATTCATTTATCCTAGACATTGTAACTGTAAATGTTCTGTTCTTTATCTCTCGTCACTAGTTCTGTTGGTTTGTCAAACACCTTCCTTTGTACCGTTTGAAGCATCCTGGTTCCACCACAAGGAATACCTCCAGCTGCTCAAAAATGCCAGACCTCTGCATCATGTCCTGTTCATTGCATATTCCATCTTCCCAACAATTAATCAAATGGTTTACTGATTTATAGATAATTCATCTGGAACTGCTTCTTGTAAGAAATTGAGAGTTCATATTAATTTATCATTCATATTTGATGCTGCAGGATTCCACCAATGCAGGTGGGGTTACCATAACCTATCTGTGGTTGAAGACGTTGTTGAGAGCTACAAAAAGGCTAAAATCCCACTTGATGTGATTTGGAATGATGATGATCACATGGATGGAAAGAAGGACTTCACCCTCAACCCCACCAACTACCCTCGTCCAAAGCTTTTAGCATTCCTAGACAAAATTCATAGCATTGGTATGAAATACATTGTCATTATTGACCCTGGAATTGCTGTTAATTCCAGTTATGGCGTGCATCAAAGGGGCATTGCCAATGATGTTTTCATCAAGTATGAGGGTGAACCCTACTTAGCTCAAGTTTGGCCAGGGGCTGTAAACTTCCCTGACTTCCTTAACCCAAAAACCGTTTCATGGTGGGTTGATGAAATCCGACGTTTTCATGAACTTGTCCCTGTTGATGGTCTATGGATTGACATGAATGAAGTTTCAAATTTCTGTTCTGGTTTGTGCAAAATCCCAGAGGGCAAGCAGTGCCCAACTGGTACGGGACCCGGTTGGATATGCTGCTTGGACTGCAAGAACATTACGAAGACAAGATGGGATGATCCTCCTTACAAGATAAATGCTTCAGGTTTGCAGGTGCCAATAGGGTTTAAAACCATAGCCACAAGTGCAGTTCACTACAATGGAGTTTTGGAGTATGATGCTCACAGTCTCTATGGTTTCTCTCAAACCATTGCAACTCACAAAGGCCTTCAAGCACTTGAGGGCAAGAGACCATTCATATTATCTCGCTCCACTTATGTTGGTTCGGGCAAATATGCTGCCCATTGGACAGGTGATAATCAAGGCACTTGGGAGAATTTGAGGTACTCAATTTCCACTATGCTCAACTTTGGTATATTTGGGGTGCCAATGGTTGGTTCAGATATATGTGGGTTCTATCCACAACCTACAGAAGAACTTTGCAACCGCTGGATTGAAGTTGGTGCTTTCTATCCTTTCTCAAGGGATCATGCAAACTACTATTCCCCACGACAGGAGCTTTATCAATGGGATTCAGTTGCCGAGTCTGCTCGAAATGCTCTGGGTATGAGGTATAAGCTTCTTCCTTACCTGTACACCTTGAACTACGACGCTCATATCAGTGGAGCCCCAATTGCCAGGCCACTTTTCTTCTCATTCCCAAGCTACATCGAGTGTTATGGGCTGAGCACCCAGTTCTTGCTAGGGAGCAGTCTCATGGTATCGCCGGTTCTTGAGCAAGGGAAGTCAGAGGTTAAAGCACTGTTTCCCCCCGGTTCTTGGTACAGTTTGTTTGATATGACACAAACCATTGCATCAAAAGAGGGTACCTACGTCACACTGGATGCTCCTTTGCACGTGGTTAATGTGCATTTGTATCAGAATACCATTCTACCAATGCAGCAGGGTGGATTGATTTCAAAGGAAGCTAGAATGACGCCTTTCAGTCTGGTCGTGACCTTTCCGGCCGGAGCCACTGAAGGAGCTGCTAAAGGGAACATATTCCTTGATGATGATGAGCTGCCTGAGATGAAACTTGGAAATGGGTACTCCACCTATGTTGATTTATATGCAACCCTTGCTAAGGGAGTTGTGAAGGTGTGGTCACAGGTCCAGGAGAGCAAGTTTGCTTTAGGTAAGGGTTGGTATATTGAAAAGATTACCGTGCTGGGATTAAATGGAAGTGGAGGGGCATCTGCTCTTGAGATTGATGGAAGCCCGGTGACGGGTGCTTCAAACACACAGTTGAACGCAACAGAGCAGCAGTTCCTCAGGAAGCTGGAAGATGGAGATGATAAGATGAAGGCTGTGATGGTAGAGGTTAGCGGTTTGTCACTCTCTGTAGGAAAGAACTTCGCCATTTCCTGGAAAATGGGGGTCAAAGGCTGAGGATTAGATGATAAGAGGTTCTTAGCTCTGTTTTCGTCTGCCTATTTAGGATGTTTTGCTTTTCCATTTCTGATTGTTGATGCTTTTTCCATCTTCTTTTTGGGTTCTTGATGGAGAGGAGATGAGCTAAGAATTGTTCATCCTTTTTCATGCATGCAAGCCAAGAGAGTGAGGTTTATATCGACATTACTTTGCTTAAATGCCGGCCATTCATGTTGTAGCTTAAAAAGCTGTAATGCAAATTTCATGTCGTTTCTCTTTCTTCGTTTTCAGTTGCATGGTTTAATTCTTCCCCTCCCGTCCTGCATGCACACATGGTTTCGTTTTCGATTCGTACTACATTTCCTTTTGATGTTTCGTTGGGAAGAAACAACGGTTTCATTTGGTTGAACTGTTTGATTAGATTTTTCGTTTGGTCAAATTTTGGTTCTCTTCTTTGTTTTCATTTTGTTTTGTTTTGTTTTTGTTTTTTTTTTTTTTTTTTCTTTCTCAAAACAAAAGCGCAACAATACTAAGCCCTTACCCAACTTTTAGAATTTTTTATTTTTTTTTTTATTTTTATGAAATTGTAGGATAAAAATATAGTTTTTATCCAAACTAACTACTCAAAACACACATAAAAATGTTATCCACCCCATTCACCAAAGTTGATGTGACGTGGTCTTCTAATCAAAAAACTCATTTCTATGTACTAAATGTTATAAGGACCGTGACACATTAGCTTTGGTGGATATAACGCATATACTTGTATAATATATAGCATTTTTCAAAAATAACACTAAAAGTTGTTTTTTTTTTTTTGGTCATATTAGAGTACTTTTCCAAACAAAAAAATACATCCCTAAAACGCATTAACAAACATATTGAATTTAAAAATTGTGCATTTTTTAAAATGCACTCCTTTAGAGTATCTCTAAAAGAGTAGTTAAATTTACCATAATAGCCAAATTTAACTATTTTTGTACCTTTTTTTTTCTCTCTTCAACAGAATAGGCTCTTTTTAACTTTTTTGATCTATTTTGCTATGGTAAATAGGCAAAATAGTCTATTTACTGTTCACAACTACAAAAAATTTTATACATTTCTCTCTCATCCCTTTCACCTTTCTCTCTCACTTCCTTTCTTTCTATGTGACAAAAATAAAACTAAAAAATAATATTTAATTAGAGTTGAGAGTTAAAATAGCTATTCTGTTAGAGTGTGTTGTGAAAAATTAGTAGCTAAAATAAAAAAAGTGGTGTTTTAAGTGGCTAAAATAGCCATCCTTGCTCGAGATGCTCTTACAGCAATTTGAAAATGCAATAATTTTTTTTTTTTTTTAATGTTTTTTGATGTAGCATGGTGAAGTGGGTCGCAAAATTAAGAAACACAAAACCAAGTAAAATCAAGAATTTGAGAAAAACTAAAGAAAAGTCACTATTAGAGGGTTTCTTTTTGGAAACTAAATTGCAGCCCAAGCTGGCCTTATTGAGTTTGTATAGAAAATAGAGTTCTAAACCTAGTAAACATTTTCAAACATCAATTTTTTAAAAAAGCACTCTATACTTTCCACAACAATTTTAATTAAAAACACACTACTTAAGAGTACTAACTTGCAAAAACCGCAACAACGCCAAACAGACTTTCTCTTGCCTTCATCTTCATTGTAAATACTTAAAAACACGTGGCCACGTCTCAAAACAAACAAGTGGTAAAAATGCGAAAACGATTGCCACAACAACAAAATGAAGTACACGTCAGCCTGTCAGGTCCCTCTGTATTTTTTGTTTACCTGACCACTCATGAAGTTGCAAGGAAGGTGAGTGGATGAGGACCAATTTCTTTTGAAAAATACTTGCTTTTTTTTTTAAAAAAAATAGCATAAGTTTTTTTTTTTGTTTTTTCTGGTTTTCTTTAGCACTGATGATAGAAGTAGAGCAGCTGATGTGACAGCACTATTTAAGAAAAGAAACAAGAATATTTAAAACAGAGCAGCCATGCTCAAGTAGCTTGCCATAAATATTATTGTGGTCTGGCATCCTAACTACCACTGTAAATGGTCTCTCTGGAGACACAACATCGAATGAAGTTGCCAATAACAAAATTGCATTTACTTGCTTCTACTTAACGGACACCAACAATAACTTTTAACTAACCCCTACTGTCTCATGAATTGCAATAATTCCTGCTATCCCTCCCCCTATCTACTATCTTCTTCGTTCTGACTCTTTCAACGGCCTTTTATCCCGGCAGGCGTTACATAGCCTTTACATAGCCTCCATTTTTGACACGCATGCCACCCTACACAATAATTTGTGTAATTAATAAAGATTTCTTTTTAAATTCTATTACCCATCGACTTGTTCTTTACACATGTTAACAAACACAAGTATTTTTATTTTATTGAAAGGGTCCAAAATTCAAGCAAGATTATAAAATTAAGTAAATAGGTGAAAACCCATTTTCTTTCTCTATAATTGGGAGGTCCAATTGCAAATGAGGACGTGGAGCTTTGATTGGACCTCCCAAATATAGAGAAATAAAAATCTTAAAAAAGAAAAAGAGGAAAAAAGAGTGAGTGTGAAGCCGGCACTTTCCACGCAACTGCACTTGATTAGCATGGGCCTCGTCATCATCAACCACCCAACAGGTGGCAGACACCTGTCCCCAATAGAAACACGTGTCTCTCTCCCCGTCAGAGTCAGCGCGGGAAAGTGGGCGTTTTGGCGCGAAAATGAGGCGCGAGTGGGCTCCACGTCGGCGTCATTGGCGGGAAACCGAAGCGACTCTCTCGGTCCACTCATCTCCATTTGCGTAACCCACTTCGCTTCCTCAGGACCTCATGTATGTGACATGCGGGGCATTTTATATACACATACATATATGGCCATGTCTAATGATGTGCATGACCCCAATTGTGCCATCATCATACATAGTCGTTTGGTCACGTGACTTGTGGTTATGTTACAAACCACCGCACTCTATAAGAGTTACTCAGCCGCCTATTGTAGTTAAGTTTAGTAGTTTTTGGATGGATCTTGTAAAAAATAATACAGAATAACATTACTCTAAATATCTCGTGGTGGGGAAGGGAAACAGTAGACCGCACTCGCCGAGACTTTTGCAAGTTGGAGTGTTGGTCTACCTACTCTGCGTACGGTTGGGTGGGACGTAGCATTGCGGTGGCACGGTATGGGCCGTCAGATGAACCTTACGCAGATCTCAAGACAAACATGGTCACGTGCAGGCAGGCTGTTGCAGATATTGCATTTGTTTTTCTCACATTTTTTAAATAGGACGTACTAGGACACGGTCGAGCGACCCATAAAATAAATATAGAAATATAGATAGTGTTTCAATAAACGAGGAAAACTTAGTAATAGGTCGGTGGGTGGCTGGGATATGATAAGGAGCATCTGCCCTAAAATTACTCCCAAAATTTATACGGTCATTAGAGTGATCTATTCTGTTTGGTCCAATTCTAACTGAATTGGACTCCTTCATATTTGTTCGTAGCGTTCTTCTATACATATTTCAATCTCAACCAATTCAGTTTTAACTAAAAATGCAAAATACTTTCAACCAATCATGATTCATGAATCATTCAACTTGGAAGGATTTGTGTTTTCTTTTTCTTATCTCTCAATTTGACCGTTTTTCATTTTTATAATGAATATTATTAGACTTTTGCAATGACCCACTATGACCTCTTCTAATAACTTGTGGAGTCCCACGTAGGAAATTGGTGGGAGGAATTAAATTCTGTCTACCTAATCTACAATCTACAAAGAATCATTTTATAATTAATATCTTATTTTGTTATATTTAAGAGTATATTGTGTCACCTTATTTTAATTTTTTTTTTTTAATTATACATATTGATATAACGTGTTTTAAATAATTAATATGAAAAGTTATTTTCATATTAATAAATGTGAAATGGTGTGATAAGTTTTAAATGATGTAATAAAATTTACAATAAAATAATAACACATGTTTCAAAATTAAGAGATTTGCGAGTGATGCTAAAGTTAACGCAGCTGTCAGCCTATCATACACCACTAAAGCATAAGAAGCCTGCCGAAAAAGGATCACCCCAAAAAAAGCAATTTACCTAATTGAGTATCTTCATATGCAAAAAAAGAAAAAGAAAAAAAAGGCAGCTTTCGTATGCTGTGAATTCTTTTATCATTTTGTTTTTCCTTTTTTAATTTCAGGAATTTCAATACCGCGATTTTCTCAAAAAAGAAAACGAGTCAAGAAAAAGTAAATTAGCGATTTATTACCAAAGTAATAATAAACTACCATATAGGAACCTTCCTTTTCTGTAGCAGACTTGGGGACCAAGGCTTTGTCAGTGTCAATCATCGTAAATATCACCAATTTCGGACCTAAAATATTTACTAGAGAATCGCAGAAGTAGTCGACAGAACCTGCTCACTGATACGTAGCCAATCGCGGCGGTGTCTTTACTAAATGAAACCTCAACATCGGATACCCCACGCCCCTCCCCACTCGTAAGCGAGTACACAACACTCGCACGACCAAGTCTCCAACACCGTTTAATTAGAGAGTGCAAAACACGCGGGATAAGTTAGCGTGAGGCGAGGACTAATGGGGGTAACAAACTCCACTGGCCCACAACGGCATGATATGTATGACACTAGGGATGGGATGGTCATGCCCCATGAATGTGCTTGCCTTGAAGGCCATGCCAGCTCATCAAACCCATCCCCAAAAATATTTTAATTCCCTGAAAGACTTTTATATTAATTTTACCTGCCCTCTCTTTAATGCTATTTTTGACCGCCTGGGAAAAAGTGAATGGCTTAAAGAGAGAGAGAGAGAGAGAGAGAGCCTGTGTGAAACGCAGTGTGTGCCAGGGAGAGAGAGAGAGAGAGAGACCAAATAAAGGTAGAATAACATACTATGAATTTTTTGTTTGTCTTCGATTACCGAGAAAATTGGTGTTTTTTAAGAAATATTTTATGTCTGATATTTTATTTTATTTTATTTATCTTATTTTTTCTGATGATGTTTCTATAGAGATTTGCGTCGGCGTTCAATGGTTGTAGAATATATATAGTCAGTTAATATCACTGTCCTGAAAAACTTTGATAATAACTCTCAACGATCTTTGTCTCTTTTATAAAGGGTAAATCTTGGCCATACATTTCTAATCCTCTTGAGTCTCTTTTGGGGTTTGGGGTTTTGGTTGCTGCTTATATTTAGCATCTCACCGAGCATTTTTTTGCTTCTTCTTTCGGGTGTTTTGTTCTCTCTGTTAGAGCAATAGAACAGAGAGGTTTTGGCGTTGCGGAAAGGAGCAACCGAGGTTGTGGGTTAGCGGATTTATGTCGGCTGGGTTTGATTTGGTGCTGATTGGGGCTCTGTTGCAGCTCTGGCTTTTCTCTATTGCGATCTTCTCTGGGTTTTTTGCTCTCTGCTCTTACTACTGCATGCTTCTCTGCTGTTTCTGGCAGAGATTGAATCTGGTGAATCCGTCCGTTTCGATGCGTTTGAGGCCAAAAAGGTATGGGGTTTTTGCGATTTTGTTAAATCTCTGTTAAACCCTTGTTTGGGTTTTGGGTTTTTGGGTGATTCTCTGTGCTGAATCTGAGATGGGTTTGTGTGATTTTGCTTTTTTTGCAGGACTTGTTCTGGAGTGGAGTGCTTTGGGGCTTTTCATATAAAACGATTTTCTTTCCTTTTCTTGTTCCTCAGAGGGGGTCTCACTTGATATCGTTGAGATTCTGAGAGATTTTTGTCCTCTTTTTTAGTTTTCTCTGATTTTCTTTTGCATTTTCCCTGAAAATTTTCTGGGTATTTTGAGGGGTTGGCGAGAGATTTCCTTTTTGTCATAATGCCAGAGCCACAGAAACGACCTGCCAATCTAAACCACATCTGCAAAAAGACCAAGAAACCTACAGTTTCTGTTGTAGAGTCCAAAACGATGAGGAAAGTCCGCGTAATCTGTTCAGATCCGTACGCTACCGACTCATCTTCAAGCGAGGATGAGTCTGAGAGAAGCGATTGGAGGCCGAAGAAACTTAAACGATTCGTTCGTGAAATCAATCTTCCTCTTGTGAAAAATCAAGCACCGAAGCCCCTTGAGACTGAGAGTTCTTGTCAGGACAGTAATGTTGAAGCCAGAGACCCCGAGAAGAAAAGGGTTTTGGCTAAAACCCCATCGATGGGTAATAGAAGACCCTCATCCTCAAAATACAGAGGGGTTAGGCAAAGGAAATGGGGCAAATGGGCGGCTGAGATTCGAGACCCGTTTAAAGGAGCAAGGATTTGGCTGGGCACATATAACACTCCTGAAGAGGCTTCTGCTGTTTACGAGCGCAAGAGGCTCGAATTCGAAGCCGCTCTGTCTTCCATTTCCAATGCCGCCCCTGAGAAGAGCAACAACGCGTCGTCGTCTTCTGCTGCGATTTCCAAGTTGAAGAACCACCATCTGGGTTCTTCAGATGACTCCGAGAGCGTGTTGTCGGAGACCTCTCCGGCTTCGGTGCTAGAGTTGGAGACCTCGGCGTCCAACACCAATGCGAATCTCACTGACGAGATCAAAGAAGAGAGTGTTGATACTAATGCTGGGATTGATTTGGCAGGTCTTCAGATACCGGAAGATTGTTGTATATTTGATGCTGCTCCGTTTGAGCAAGCGCTCAATTTTGTGCCGGAGTTCGATTCCCTCGGCATTGATGATATTGGGCAGTTTTTCAAGGACTTCGATGTTGGTGGGTTTGAAAACGGTGAGCCTAGTGAGCTTCCTGTCTGGGATTTCGGTGATATTGGCGAAGAAATTGCTGCTGGTTGGATGAATGAACCCCTCAATATACCCTGCGTTTAAGTTTTGCAGTTTAGGATCTATTATTAGTATTTACTATTGTAATTTTTTTTTGGTTTCGTTGAAGAGCGTTGAGTCTTAGGAACCGGAAGATTTGTTCCTGAGAGAGTGGTTTTTTGTGAGTGGTTTTAGGTTTATTTATTTCTGCTGTTGAGAGCTGGTGAGGGATGAGCCACCATTGTAGTCCTTGGGTTTTTCTGTGCTATAAGAGCCGTCCAAGGGTTTGTTCTACAAGGGGAGTGAGTGCTTCCTTTGTTGCCGAGTGTCAAAAGCTTTGCTCATTTCCTCATCATCTCTGTTTTGTTTCTATCATATCATATTATATGAGTATGAAATGAAATCAATTTTCTTCTATTTTCATCTTCAAATGTTTGTGCTTGGGGGGGAGAATGCCATTATAATAGTTCTTTTTCTTTGTGTTATTCTCAAAGGGTTCTTAATTTTTCCTTTTGGCTTTGCGATTTTGCAAGCTAAAAGTCTAAATGAGTTAATAAGACTCTTATAAATTTGTATTTATGTCCCTGCTTGAAATAATGTACTACGATTTTAAAAGTCAAATGATATATATATTTTCATGAATTGTTGTTTGAAATTATCATATTCTGAACCGCACATCTTATGGTCGAGAGTCTCTATCAGTTGAATGAGCACAAACCTCGTGCTACTGCTACATCCTCGAGTCTTTACGGTGGGATCTTATGGTTGAGACTGAAAATAACATGTATCTAATTTCTTTGATTCCTAGATCAACTTTGTTCTCTTCTTTAGCTGCTGCTTATTCTCTGTTTGTGGGGAAGAAAAAAATAGTGAAGTTGGACCTGCAGGAGGAGGATTTTTAAAGGTTGTAAATCTTAAGGCCATTCTATTCCCCCAAACGTACACAAGACTGTACCAAAAAAGTGGGCCAAAGTTGGACTTCTTTTACCAAGCAAAGCATATCTTCAAGCTGAGGCAGCAAAAGCTGCTGGGATTATCTCTCTGCCCTCTGGACTCCTTTTTCTGCTAGCTGTATGCCATTTCCCATCCCACCTATTCAATGGACCTAGTGTGACTCACTCACTCACTCACACACACGGAGGCTGTGTTTGGTCCTTCTATAAATCATGTGCAGAAAATAATTACAAAATATAGAAAATTACCATTTCTTATTATTTATATTATATAGTAAAAAAATTAGAAAAAAGAAAAATAAAAGAAAAGAAAAAGAACACATGGTGGTAATAAGACAATTAATCATACGCTCAGAATAGGGTGAGAATGTAGATGGTATCTTAAGATGGACGCACCCAAAAAGAGCAGCCCTAATACCCCACCCAACCAATGCGGTATGAGTCACTAAGCTTTGGATTTAATGTTTTAACCTAAATTAACCATTTGATTCTTACTTTAATCGGGTTGACTTTCTCATTATTGGTTGGTTATCTTTGTCAATTCGGTTATCCATTATAAAAATATCCTCCTGTCTTTGTACTTCTAAGAAAAGGTACATTTTGTTTAAATTAATCAACTGAAAACCTTTATGATTATTAATAGCTAATACCCGTTTCAATAAATAAAATCATTATTTGATTGGTTGATAGTTGGTGTTAGCATATTATGAATAAACTTAGAAAAAAAACACACACACATATTATGAATAATAAAATTATTGAATAATATTAGGAAGGGAATAAGGATATTTTATTTTGGTTGTACGAATAGTTTGAAAGAGCTCTAAGGCCCATTTCTCCCAAATAGTTCATATTTCTAGCAAATCAAACAGCTAATTGTAAGAGTTTCCGATACTATTTAGAAGTTCCTTATTTTGATAAGCTTGTTCTAGAGTGATTTATGTTATTTTTTTCAATTTTTTTTTTTTGGAGAGATTCTCTTTTTTAGCAGGTTGCCATTTAACAGTTAGCCTAGTGGTAACTTGGGAGCCACATGAAGAAAGTAGGCCATGTCTCTTAAAAAATCATTTTCGACTATTCAGTACAAAGTATGGTATATTACTCATTATTTTAAAAGTTTGTAAGCATAGAAAATGATAAATTTTATTATTTAATTATTATTTTAACTCAATTTTATATTCTTATAAAAAAATAATAAAAATAATTATTTAATTAATATCTTACTACCCTACGTGATAACAGCAGAGATTAAGCAAAAGTGTTATTGGCTCCACAGCAACCATGAGTAAATAAATAGTCATAATTGTGAAGCTCAATTTTCCCCCTTTTACTTGGATAAAGGGTCATTATTCTGATGAGTCACGCGAGGCATTTGTTGCGATAATTATGGTTCTTGCAAGAAAGTTCTTTTTTAAGGCTAGTTTTGTTGACAAGAATAGTCATTTCTCAGGACTAGGAATATTAGGATGGGGATCTACCGTTATTAATTAGGCAGCTGTGAATTGTAATCCTTATAAATATATATTGCTAGGAATATAAGAAATTAGAATAGGATGACATTTTTTCGGTTATTGAGAGCACATAAAGTCTCTAAGGGGCAGTTCAATTGACTAGAGATCACGTCTTATGAAGCAGAGGTCACTAGTTCGAATCTCCACTCCCTCCCCCTCTTATGTAAACATGTCAAAAAAAACAAAAAAAAAAAACTCATAAGTAATCAAATTTTGTAATTGAAATTGAAGAATATTTTGTCCAGATTTCTTAAAATATCATTTCTTTAAAAATTAAATCTTCAAAAAATTATTTTTAAGAATAAAAAGAAAAGGAAAAAGTCTCCATACTGAGAAGCATTGGGGTGCGTGGCCAACTTTAGAGCTTCTTGTTGAAAATGTAAAAGAATGCTCAAACTGATTCACAATTTTAATTGGTTGATAGTCTTCAAAGCTCCACAGGTGCATGTAGGAATTGGTTGACAGTTATCCAGCTCGTCCCATAAACCTTTCAGTGCAGTAAAATAAGAACTTACAGAGCTATTTTCCTATGACAGAGAGGAAATAGCCTTCTAGAGCTGGAAAATACGCGGCCCATTGTGCTGAGAAAAACGATCGTGAAGATCGTTCCACATTTTAGAAGCATCATCAATATAGATGATACTTGTGGCGATCTCCTTGGAAACAGAGTTCAATAACCATGACAGAACCATATTATTACACCTAGTCCATGCCAAACCAGTGGAATCAGCAAGATTGGAGGGCTTCGACAAAGTGCCATTAACAAAATCCAGCTTGTTTTTGGCAGAGAGTGCCATCATCATCGCCATTTTTCATGAATTATAGTTTTCTCCGTTGAGCTGTTGAGAAACAGTCATGGCACCTGGACTGTCGCCATGATGAAGAAAGAAAGGACTAAAAGAATTCATTTATGTGGAAGAAAAAGTAGTATCGGAAGGAGCAGCAGTATTGATTTCAAGAATCGCCATTGAAGGAATGCAGTAAGAAGGTATGAAAAATAAGAAGAAAAGAATGAAGAAGATGCGGAGAATTCAGAGAAAAAGCTCTAATACCATGTTGAAAATGGAAAAGAATGCTCAAACTTGGAGAAAAATCAACTTAACTTCTCATTAGAATTGCATGTACACTATATATACTACGTCTGTTTGAGCTTAGTCTAAAACAAAATTAGTTTGAACACGTGGACTTAAGTGCTAACAATTAACAACCAACTTACAACTGAAAGCTTAACTAATAAACTTGCAACTTATTAACTAAACTCCTCCTACAATCATGGAGTCTGTTGCATGCTGAAGTGGATGTGCCGGGCTTTGGGGATAGCCACACACTATAGAGGGTGGTCAATGATGGCACATTGGGGATGGCGGCAACCACCCTCAACCCATGGGGACGTGGTTACGACCACTCTCAATACAAACTCCTTATTGGCACCGGTACACCTCTGGTGCAGTGGTGGTTTTAATTTTGGTTGGTAAAAAAAAAAAAATGAAGGTCATCCCATTTACCGGGGAACATCTATTTCTCGAATTTTTTTAGATGAATGGTTATTGCAAGGTGTGAAAAATGGCCAATGATTTGTTTTCATTTTGGTGCAAAATACAGAATCGACTTAAGTGTGAAAAAAGCCTCAATCATATAAAGAAAAGAGTGTTTGGATTGTGTTGTTGTGTTGGATAATAAAAACTGAAAGGAAGCGAGAGCTTTTCAATTTGCAATCACTCGTCGACTAATATCCGCAAGACAGATGAAATGATTGCAGGAAAAGATGGTCGTGTCTAAGTTTAATTCTACCTAATGCTTCCACAGGTATTCTCCTCAAAACTCCTTCAGAGTTTGGCAATCACAATCGATGATTTTCATGACTGAGATCCTCACTGAATTATTGTAATGGTTTCTTCTTTAGCTGATTGTTCCTACAGAATCCAAATCTACATTGTTTGCAAAAAACTTAAGGAAAAGAAAACTTCTGCAGAAGACATTATACATGGACTTTTCACAGAAATCCCTTCTCTTGGAAACTTATGATGCAGTCATCAAACATTTGATCAAGGGTCTTTAAGGGAGGCAACCCCAGTTGAGTAATCTTAGTGGTGTCCATGCTATGTGGGCTGCTGTCTCCTTTGTGGTTGCTACACCTACAATGCCATAACAATCACAGACACATGAGGCAGAGAAAAGAGATCTGCAGAATGTTTCAGCCACAAGAAAGCAAACTAAAAACTAGAAAAAGTGTTTTGATTTGTTCACTCACTTGTTTACAAATGGGTAGGAAGGATATTTGGCCCTGAGCATCTCAATGATTTGGGACCAGTGAGCCACAGAGCTTGAGCATATAAGCCTGCCAGATGCTCTCTTTTCCCCCATGGCCAACATGTGCGCAGCTATGACGTCATCTATGTGCACGAACCCAACCGTTGTATTTGGATATTCTCCATTGACACCTAGCAAAGACGTTGAACATGGTATCAGAACAAATGTTTTAAAGTTCAAATTTTATTTCTGTTATTGACATCCCATTTCAATTAAATATTTTTTACTGTTTTATCGGTTTAAGTTTTTAAAATAAGCGTTGATTAAGGATATTGCTGTGAGTGGAAGCTGACCTTTAATTAAGTTCAAAATGAGGAGCAGCGTACTGGTTGGTTGCGGTGCTAGCAAGGGACCAACGACGAAAGATGGATTCACCACCACAAGATCCATCCCGCTCTCCTTAGCCATCCTCCACGCTTCTTTCTCTGCAAATGTCTTGGCATATGCATACCAAAGCTGCAGGCAATGGAAAGAATTCAGTCAAGAATGTATGCAGGGGATGCACACTGTAGTTTATAGTTTACGCTCAGTATATACATTGTGGCGTTTGCAGTAATCGGGATCACTCCAATTGGACTCGTTGAAAGTAGAAACCTGCTGGGCGTCATCGCAGTATCTTATTGAAGAACAGGAAGAGGTGAGCACAACTCGCTTCACGCTGCTGGCTTTTGAGCAGGAGCTCAGCACATTCAATGTGCCGTTTATGCAGGGATCAATCAGACTCGCCTGTATTATATTGATATCAGTAGATAAAGTGTATAAAAATGTGGACAATTTTAAATAAATAAATTAAGGTCCTTTGTTGAAGCTTTGCCTTAATGTTATCATCATATGGAACGACGACCGGGGATGCAGTATGAAAGACACCATCAACGCCTTGCACGGCGTCGTCGAAGCTTCCTTCGACCAACAAATCAGCTTTTATAAGCTTAAGCCTCTCCTTGGCTCCATTCAACTCCCAGAGAAAGCCCACCTTTCTCACATCCCCTGTGAAATGAAAGAAGAAAATGTTGTATATATATCAATGGAGAAGCTTCAGGCGTTGAATGAACATCTATCTTGCAGCACATACCTGGGTCTCGCACCGTTGTACGCACAGTGTGTCCTTTATCTAGCAATGCCTTCACCAGATAAGCGGCTATCAACCCTGTTCCCCCTGTTACACAGTACTCTGCCATCTCTATCTCTCTGTTTCTCTTTGTTGGTTACTTATAAATAATGGTGATTTTAGTGGCTCCAAAGACTCATAAGATTAAAGAAAACTCACGCACTGTGCATTTCAGTTTAGGCAGATGATTCATTCAACCCATAAGGTGCGATTTTGTCTACCTTCACTCGCCTAATTCTCTATTTACCGGCTCAAACTTTACTTTTAACTCTTTCTTGTACGTGGAGGTAAAATCATATATACTTGCTGTTCGAATTCAGGATTTCTACTTTGTATGACATCATGTGCTCGTACGGCTGGACCAGCCAAATGGGCTCAGCATGACTTAGGAGTTGCTTGGGCTTTTGGACCCAAGAAATGGAATTGGGGCTGGGCCTCTGAATGAATGACCATTACCCGGTGAATGCCCCAAGATTTCAAATGTTCCCCACGCTAGTTGGGTTTTGTATGCAAGTGACCAAGTCGTACAAAAGTTTAGCTGGTTCTTTCCACTTTTATATTTCTTCAACCGTGTCTTAGACTCTGTGAACATACTTTCTACCCTTCACAGATACAATTCAATTGACAAAATAGGAATGGGCTTTCACATTTTCTCTTTCGGTCAATTTCAACCCGGCCCTCAAGGAGGAAGGTTCAGCTTAGGTCCAAATTGGCGTACACCCAATTTTGGTTGAGATTACCAAACTTGGAGTGCAGTACTTCTTATTTGGACAGCGCATTTAAAATGATTATCCTATATCGTGATATTAAATAAGACAAAAAAAAAAAAAAAAAAGATAAAAAAAAAAGAAACAGAAAAAGAAAAACTAGTGACTTACAATGCAAGAGGTGGTTGTTGTGCTAGTTGAATCACCCTTGTAGCCAAAGGTGTGTTTGGGAGTGACCAAACCACCCTTTTGGCTATGGGTTGATTTGATTACTTGAAATTGATTATTAAAGGTAGTCAAATCAATTGACCATTGGAGTGGCCGAACCAACTATATGGCTAAGGAGGCTACTCAGGATGACCGAATAAGTCTTGTAACCAAATGAGTGGTTCTGTTACTTGAAACTGATCATTGGAGGGAGTCGAACTAATTGACCATTGGAGTGGCTAAGGAGGTGGCTCGAGATGACCGAATAAGTCTTGTAGCCAAAGGAGTGGTTCAATCATTCTAAAATCGGCCATTAGGGTAGGCTGAACCACTCACTTTAACCAAGATGGTGGTTCAACAACTTTAAAAACAAGTCACTGGAGTGGCCAAACCACTCTTGTAGGCAAAAGGTTGGTTTGGCCACCCTTAAACAATCCTTTGAAGTGCAGTTGAACCGTTAAAGGAGTTGGTTTTGCCATTCCTTCTAACGTCTTTTTATGTAGCGTTACAATCGAGGCAATTCATTTAAAATGAACATAATCAATAAGGCTCTTGTAACATCCCCAGTCCGTTAAGACTGAGTTTGCCACTTTTCTTCTTTTTCAACAAAATTCTTGCAAAGATCTATAAGGTCTATCAGAGTACTTGATTTTAAAGGATACGAAAAATGTATAAAACATTATTCAAGAGATTTTATTACAAGCGAAATTAGAAAACATTAAACTTTAGTTGCTGAATATCATATCATTACAATAACTTATATGAAAAGACTTTGAAAATTAATAATTATTCCCACCCCATTCCGGCCTCCTATTCCAGCATCCTTTCTACCTGAAAACAAGAAATAAACCTGAATGAGCCCAAAGGGGGCCCAGCAAGTAAAATCCACAACCATAAATAGTTTTACTCCTTGTTCTCAGTTTTGAAAATCATTTTCGCAAATAAATATAATTCTAGCCATAATAATATCTGTATGTACGGTTGCATCTCCCGTAACATATACATACTATTACATCTAGTAATAGATCATCGTTGTAAATCATCTTTATAAATCATCATCATAATGCATCATTATAAATAATCTTTGTAAATCATCTTAGCATATCTTCGTTGAAAATATAGTATCATTTTCTCATAATAAGGCCCATGTACACTATTACCCCTGTGCACGAGGGTTGCGGGTCCTTGTGACCATGGCACTGAACTGTGGCCTCAGCCATGCCCGACCGTCAATTAACTCTTTTCTTGGTGCACTCAACGGTCTGTTGATGGAATACCACCTTCTGGCATAGCCTCCTTCAGTGGTTTCGCCTCCATCCGAGTATCGGTACCGAACTCTCATCTTATCTTATCTTGGGGCCAAAAATACTCTCCTCCATACATGTGCCCTTATTTCATAAACATTTATCTCATCTCTTATACTTTTCTTTGTACTTCTTTTGATGCATCTTAGGGCAACATGTAGGAGGGTTTATCATCTTTTTTCTTTCTTATAATCATCATCATTTCTCAACTTTCTTTTCTCAAAATGGAAACCTTTTCAAATATAAACTTGTTGTACTTAGAAAGCTTTTAAAGAAATAGAAACTTTCTAGATAATTC